>NC_141625.1:40641129-40663629 GCF_047967505.1 Dipteris shenzhenensis
TAGTGCACCCCCCAAAAATTCAAATTTTTTCAAAAGTGCCAAAAATGTCTCAAAACCCCTCCAAACCTTCCCACAAACCAAGCCTATGCACCCAAATAGCTTTCCAACAATTAAATACTTCTCCTCCTCACCATAATCACCATAACCAATTTTCAACCCCTACATCCAATTTCTTTTGCCATTTTGTTTTGTTGTGATCCCTAACTTGCTTCAATTGATCCTATTCTACATGCTACTAATCCAAATCCAATTTCTTCTTACCATCTTGCATTGCTGTAATCCCAAACTTGCTTCCAATTGATCCTATTCTACATTATTCTAATCTAAAATCTTTGCTTCTTTGACTTCTTGTCTAGGAACCTATTTTTTATCTTCTCTCATGGCTCCATTGGGAGATATCACCAACAAGCTGCAAAAAACACCTTGCACATTGAAGTTCCAATAGATTATGATATGACGTACGTCAATGACTTGGTGGTCATAGGATTGTTGACAAAGAGACACTAGATCAACTACGACAACAAAGAGCAAGGCGTGTTGACTTGTGGAGTGTTAATGGACTTTATCCAGTGGATCCTTCAATAGTTGCTCCTCTTATGTTTGAAAATGTGACAAGTTTGATTCAATACATAGGAGATGGTCTTCAAGGCTTACGTGGCTATTGTAAACACCTCAAGGGTTCACCTCAAAATATTTAGTGTACCATGTGCTTCAAAAGGAGAGGTATTTTAATTCATCTTTTGGAAGAAATTTAACAGGAGGTTTTGCTTATTTCAACTTTTATAAGAATCCCATTAGTTCATAAGTTAAGAGGGGTGGTTTTATTGGGAAGAAAATATTACTTGAGGGGTTTTAAAATACATCTTGAATACACGTGATACATAGGGTTTCTTAGTAGTGCACCCCCTGAGGGTGATTCCAATGTTGAAGCACAATTTTCCAAAGTTCACTTGTGGAGGATGGAAGAAGAGATTAAAATACTTAAACATACCATGAATAACTCACCCAAGAATAAAAGAAACTTGGGAACTCTGAAGTTGCAAGAGCAAGGTCACAAGAGACAATAGGATGGGATGGCATAGGTAGGGGCGAGGGGGATGGTGTAGCCAATTGACTATGAGATTAGAAAAAATAAAAGAAACTCTCTAGGTTACACGCATAAGATCAAGCCTGTGCAACCAATGGAGAGCTTGGCATATGGCGGTGGAGCAAGTAAGCATAGGGTGCAAGCTACAAGGTATGTATTCTTACTTATGAAGTACTACTTGCAAATAATGTAGTTTTTGAATTTAAAAAAGAATATGGTTTTTTTAAGAAATTTATGAAAGAGGTTATTGGAAGATATTTAACCAATAGAACTTATGCCATTAAGAGTGTAATTAAGAAGAAAGTATTCATTTCTGTTCGTAGGGATCCCCGTTAGCATGTATTGCTCTAGGGAGGTTCACTATATATAAACCCTATATATCACATGCGTTCAAGACCTATTTTAAAACCCCTTATTTGTAAAATTTTCAAGAATAACACACCCTTTTCTATTCGATCCGTGAATTCCTCCTTTGTAAGATACCCTTTTGTCCCCCCCCCCCTCGAGGCATTGCAAAATGGAATATTACAAGAGGTTGCTACTGATTTAGAGAATCTTGTAGATCTATCAGAAGTTTTCCATGCATGTGATGCTATTGGCATTAGTTGGCAAGGGTACTTAGCTGTATATAATGTCTTCATTAATGCATTTTGAGCAAAAGGTGTAAATAATCCTTTATAGCCAAGACCAGTACATGTTAGGAATGCCAGGGAAGAAAACAAATTTTGCTGTCCAAGATTTGTTAGGTGGGTTATATGCATTTCAGAAAGCATGATGTTGGACAATCAAGGCAAAAGGAAAACTGAGCAAAATGAAAGGTGGACAATACCAAAGCGACAAAGCAAGGACCAAGTAACTTTGAGTACATAGAGCATAATAATGTCTTTCTAGATGTATTTAGGGTTGAAGCTACAATGGTAGAGTTTTACAATATGAAAGCATGGGGTAAGTTGCATTTTTATTGTTTAGTTGAGTCTTAATTTTAAAAAGGTCTTTTTAAATGGGGTAAATCTTATAACTTTTCAGATTGAGAAGGTAACTTAGTGTTTGTTATCAAATTGGATGAGTGAAGCTATAAAAGGCCACAAATTGGAGAGGGTTAGTATTACTTTAATGAACAAAGTCCTTAGACATGCCAAAGTCCTTTTGGTGGCTTGATGCATTTGAACTTTCAAAAGAGACACACTCCTTATTAAAATGGGTCTTTGATAGATCTCCAATTCCAAGTGTCATTTAGGCCCAAACAAAAGGGGAGTTTCTTTAAGTTGAAGGGTTTCGGATCCTTCAAAGTTGAATGGCACATAGCAAGAGACCTTGAAACATTGAAATGTATGTTTGAAACAGAATTGAGTGCAAATGCGACATATATGTTCCTTTTTTATATGCACTTGTAATAATTTTGAGCGAGTAATGATACGAGCATAGGACAATGTAGAGGAAAAGGGCAAACAAAAAGAGTTAGAAAAGATGTGATGAATTATATTGTCGATGACGATGCTATCAAGCGGACGTATTGGAGCAATGGAATAATGAGCTACAATCAGCATGCTGCACCCAACAGAGTTGAAGTTGATAGAAATTGGGATCCAATTTTAAACATCCCATTACAAAAAGTGCATTTTTATGTATTGCATGCCGAGATATGGCTCATTGGTAAGTTGCTATTCTTGCACATTGTGTATGTGTGGAACATGAAGTCAAAAGAGAGGGTAGCATCATGTATAGAAATGGTCAAAACTCTTATTTGGAGCATGGGTTTACATCGAGGGAAACTAAAGATATCCAAAGACACACAACTCTATAAAATTAGGAAATCTTCCAAACAAAGTGTCCATGGGAGGCTCAATGGCACAATGGTTTTTATCACATCATGGAAAAAACACATTAAATATGCATTGGAATTATTGGAAAGAGTTATGTGATTGTACTACTGAATTGGAAGCTGATCCTCATGTGCAAACTTTTTGACTACATGTTTGGAAAGAATTGGACAATATGGTGAAGATTTTAAGAAAACCTTCCATAGACAATGAGGACTTACAACTATATAAAGTTGTCATAAAAGAGTTCATTGAAGCCATGGTCAATGGATGAAGTAAATCACACATTATGGTGATTATTCCAAAAGTACAAGGCATTGAGGTGCATTGATGGAAGTCATGCTCTTTGTGAGACGTTTGACAGGTTCTATCATGGAATAATTGGGTCCTACTATGCAAGGAAAAAATCTTCGTAGACAGATTTAGCCCAAGCAGTTCGTCGGACTCAAATGAGTAAAAAGAGGAGTTTGTGGAAATCTTTGCAAGCTTCTCAAAAACACCAAAGGTGGTCAGCAACCAAAAGTTGTGTAGGAAAGAATTGGATCGCCAAACAAACTGTACATTCATTTTTATTTGAATCTTGATTTAATATTTATTGTAGTGTTTTGAGAATTTATATGGGATTTATATCCCCAAATCCATGTGTCACAACCATGAGCCTCCTTCAATAAACCATGATCCTCACACCATTTAAGGGGTGAATGCCACCACCTCCAACACCTCCCTATGGCCAAATCTCGAGGCAAACAAGGTTGGGGCTAACCAAACTTAACCACAACCAAACACAAGGCTAGGTCAATCAACAAGGACCAGTCGCCAACAAACTCCATGAGTAGCAATACATCTGCCAAAGACCACAAGGGAGCCACCACGTGAAAGCATTCAGGATGGAATAGCCAGAGGCACTTGAATGCTGCCGTGGATCATGCCAACTCCACTACCCAAAGAACAAGGAATTGTCATGTGTCGCCTACATGGGTGTTGCGCCCAGATCTTGCAGAATCCATAGTCGAGATCAGACTACTTTGATACCATGTTGCAGCCAATCAAAGGCCACTAAGTATCCATAGGAATGTTGAGTACAGGGGGGCCCACTCCCCTCTCCTCCTAGCCATGCATGCCACCTCAGTCTCCCAAAAAGGCCGACAGGATGACTGACGAGGGTCCAAGGGCCCTTTATATGCAAGGAACCCACAATGATGCTTGTGCTTATGGGATTTTATATCTCCAAATCTAGGTGTCACAGCCCCGATCCTCCTTCAATAAGCCATGATGCTCCACACACCATTTGAGGGGTGAAGGCCACGACCTCCAACATAATTATTAAAATCTCTTAAGAAAATTTGTATTTTTTCGAGAAGATGGGGGCTTTGAGGGGGGTGGGGACACAAGGGGAGGGGGGGGGCTAATGATGACCAAGGAAGGCTAATAATGTGACCAAGGAAGGGTAATGATGACCAAGGAAGGGGGGGGATAATGATGACCAAGGAGATCTAATGATGTGACCAAGGAAGGCTAAGGATATGAACAAGGAAGGCTACTGATGACCAAGAAAGGGGGGGCTAACAATGACTAAGGAAATATAATGATGTGACCAAGAAAGACTAACGATGTGACCAAGAAAGACTAACAATGTGACCAAGGAAGGCTAATGATGTGACCAAGGAAGGCTACTGATGACCAAAGAAGGGGGAGGTGGGCTAGTGATGACTAAGGAGTGACAAAATATGAAGAGGGGAGAGGAGAACAGGGGAGATGAGGAGAGAGGGAACAGCTAGAGAGCACACCACAAAGGACTAACTATACACTATATTTAGTTGAAATTGTAGAATATATACAAAACCTTTTAGGGTTAGGGTTAGGAAAACTAAACCTTTCTTTTATAGAACTCTATGTGTTAGTGCTATGCACAATATTAAACACATGATGTTGAGATGGTTTCCTAACACCTTCCCTTAAGATCAACATCATAAAGTAGGCCTTCCCTCAAGATGATGATTTTGGGGAATCAAAGAAGAACTGAGCATTACATTCCATCACACCCCTTCAATGGGAATGTCCTTCCTATGATTCAAACCAAGAGCTTGTCGGTTTGGTGCTCTTGAAAAGCTCTTTACCAAGTGGTTTGGTAAAGATGTCTGCAACATTCTCTTTGCTAGCACAATGCTACAGTGTGATGTCACCAAGTAACACTCTTTCTCTAATGAAGTGCTCACTGACATCAGTGTGCTTTGGTCCTGGAGTGATATACTAGATTCTTGGACAATGATTGAGCTGATTGATTATCACAGTATATTGTTGTTGGCTTTGATTCATCAAAGTAGTCTATTTTTTACAACAGTTTTTTGAGCCATATAGCCTCACATGCACCTATAGTGAGTGCCCTATATTTTGCTTCAATTGAAGACAAAGAAATAGTTGTTTGTTTGTTTGAAAACCATGATATAGCACCTTACCCAAGGAAACTACATATCCATGTGTTGATCTCTGTCTCATGGCATAGTCACTATCACAGTATCTATGCAACCTTGGATGATTTCCTATGTATTCTATTCCAAACTGTCTTGTACCTTTGATGTATCTCAAGGCTCTTTTGGCTCTATTCTAGTGAGACTATTTTAGATTTGCCATAAATTTTTCTAGTGAACTTACTGTATAACAAATATTTGGCCGTGCGATAGTCAAATATATAAGAGATCCGATGAGCTGCCATACCTATCATTAACTATAGGCTTTTCTGAATCTATTGTGAGTTTCAAACTTTGTTCCATGGGAGTGGCTGCAATCTTGCAATCTGCCATATGAAACTTCTTTAGGAGGCTGTCAAGCTACTTTAGTTGAGGGGGTTTCCATTTTCCGAGAAAAAACCCCCGAACGATGAGCGGACAAAAGGTAGGAGGGGTCAAAATATATAGGCTCAAGTCATTTTTGGGGAGCAAAAAAATCCAAATTATTTCAAGGAATATGTAAGTAAATATGAAATACTAATAAATAGATATAGATATATATATACCTTTATATAATATACATATATAATGTCCAAGTGGTGACTTATTTTATCACTTTCAAAAATCCATTCTTTTCCTTTCACCATTAGTTGGATCATGAAATTTTGAGCAAATATGCTCTTTATAGTTCCTCAGGATGACCTAAGAAAATAATATAATACTTTTTTAATAGACCCTCTAAGTGTATTTTTCCAGAGGAATATGGTTTGAAGAGCTTGCCCCCCAACCCTATTCCGTCGGCGGAATACCCTTGGAGAGCCTATGCAAGGTTCATAACTTTTGCTCCTTATCTCAGATTGAGGAGCTATAAAAAGGAAAAATGTTCAAAATTTCATAATCTATGCAATGGTAGGCTTAAAATTATACTTTTGATATTTATAAAAGATAAAAAGTAAAAATTTCAAGATGTATATGAGAGTTATAACTTCTCCCTAATTCATATTATGGCAGGAAGGAGTTCAATAGAGACCACATTTCCTTAAAAATACTTAGGTTTGGAGAATTGGGAATATTTTGAAAATTCATTCCTTGCCTTTCCATATTTGATAATGTATTAGAGATTAATTTATGATCGATTATAATGGCCTCAAGTATGAGGTTTCCAATATCTTTTTCCTACTCATTCAAGGAATATGGTATACATTGTTATATAAGAGCTTCAAATATGGGATTGCTAGAGATTAGGGAAACTCTTTTAAATTGATTTAATTACCATAATTCTCAAAAGAGAGTATGGTAGGGAGGTATTTATAGGAGTTTCTAAAGTGTTCACTATTTGTTCATATATAGATGATGTTCTCTAAAATGAGGGTTATAATGAAAAATAAGTAAGTATATGGTTCCATAAATGAGAAATTAAGAAAGAATTGTATAATTCTTTGAGAAATATACAAGCATGGTTGGTGTAAAAAATTATTGCTCGGACTTTTC
Source organism: Dipteris shenzhenensis (assembly GCF_047967505.1). Classification (NCBI taxonomy): domain Eukaryota; kingdom Viridiplantae; phylum Streptophyta; class Polypodiopsida; order Gleicheniales; family Dipteridaceae; genus Dipteris; species Dipteris shenzhenensis. The sequence goes on from NC_141625.1 coordinate 40,647,975, forward strand.
TACTCGTAGGTTTTTGCTCGAAAAGTGTGCACATCCAATTAGTTGACTCATGAAGGTGCTGTCTGAGTCTCTCCAAAACTCAATACCAAGACAATAGTGCATAGGTCCAAGATATTTCATGTTGAACTTTGCATATAAGTCCTTTTTCAATATTTTGATGAAGGTATCATTGCTTTCGGTCACAATCAGATCATATACATACAAAAGTGCAATAGTGATGTCTTCCCCTTGAACTTTGTAGGAGAGAGTATGATTTGCATTGGATTTCATGTATCCTAGATTAGCAAAATACTTGTCGATTTTATTGTACCAACCTCTAGGTACTTGCTTTAAGTTGTATAGACTTTTCTTGAGATGACAAACCTAGTTCTCTTTTCCTAGTTCAACAGAACCTACCAGTTGTTGCATGTAGATTTCCTCGTCTAGGTAACCATTGAGAAAAGCATTATTGGGAGCGAGCTAGTACACATTCCATCTATTGATCCTTTTGCAACTAGTATGGCTTTGTATCTTTCAATGCTTTCATCTGGATTGTGCTTCACTTTGTATACCCATTATTTTTCTATGGCCTTCTTTCCTGGTAGCCATTTCTTCATTCATAGCAGTTTGCCATTCTAGCTTGTCAATTATGTCTTCAAAGTATAGTGGCTTTGTAGCCATGAATTATAGTCATGAGAGCATAATGGGTGGTTTCAACTTGAATTGCTTTTCCTTTCTGAGTGCATGTCAATCTAGCAGGTGGTTTACTTTCCCTAGTAAACCCTCTGAGTTGATGTTGCTCTTCTCGAGGTGCTTTTGGCAATTCTTGCTCTTTTTCATCAACCTTGTTTGTAGGTGACTGAGTAATTAGGGCATCTATCTCCTGTGTATATGAGGTTTTCCATTATGATTCCTCATCAAAGATTACATCTATGTATATAATGAACTTCTGGTTGATGGGATCATATAGCTTGTATGTTTTGATCTTTTCATTGTAGCCAACCATAATGCATTTATGTGACTTCGCATCCAATTTTCTATGATGATTGTCATGTATGTGGGCATATGCAATGCAACCAAATATGCAGAGATGATGAATGCATGGCTTGTTCCTAGTGAATGCTTCATAAGGTGTCATGCCCTAAATCGGTTCACTTGGAAGCCAATTAAGCAAGTAGTTTGCAATGGCAATTGCTTCTACCCAATATTGATTCGAAAGATGCTTCTCACTAAGAATTGCTCTAGCAATGTCTGCTAAAGTATCGTTCTTCCTTTTAGCTCTTGCATTTAACTGAGGAGTATCTGCACAAGTGAACTGCCTTCAAATGCCGTTAATTTTGCAAATGTTCATGTATTCACCTCCTCTATCTGACCTCATGACTTTGATCTTTCTGCTTGTCTAGTTATCTACCATGGCTTTGAATTCTTGAAATCTAGAAAAGACTTCAGATTTCTCTTTCAAAAAGTAAACCCAACAATATCTGCTATAGTCATCAATGAAAGTCAAGTAGTAAAGTGAACCCTTTATGTGCGAGTCTAGGCATAACCCCATACATATGTATGTATCAAATCTAGAATACCTCATACTCGAGAGGTGCTTTTACTGAAATTGGTTCAGTTTTGTTTACCGAAGCAACATGCTTCACAAACTTTTCCAAGAAACTGAAGATTTGGAATTCCAATTTCCATATTCTGATTTCTGAGTTCTATCAAGCTTTTGAAATTTACATGTCAATATCTCTTGTGCCATTTTGCAAAAAGTGACATTTTTGTGGTTGAGTTGACATGGCATGCAAATCTAGTACTGAAGCTATGAACAAGCATTCTTCTTGACTACTTTTCCTACTAGCTGATATCCTCTTGATTTTGTCTCTAATAGTGTATTCATTTGCATTGAAGATGACTTGATAGTTGTGTTCTATCATTTGACCAACTGACAAGAGGTTCTTGCTGAGTTTTAAAACATAGAGTACATCTTTCACCTATCCTTTTGTACCAGTGAAATTGTTCATAGGAACAATGCCTTTTCCTTGAACTGGATTTGGTGTATTTTTTGCTATCGTGTAGATGACATTCTTCCATCCTTCTAATGGTTTCATCTCTATGAACCATTCCTGATGTTTTGTCATATGAGATGATGCACCACTGTCGATGTACTAAGGATCCTGAGTTGGTTGATCAACTTAATAACTGAATTCCTCTATTGAATTACAATCAATGTCAAGATATACTATTTCAATCTTCTACAAGGAACATATACAATCAATGTCAAGATATACTATTTCAATCTTCAATCAACTTAATAACTGAATTCCTCGCTTGCAAGGAACATATTCTTAGGTTCATTGGCATAATGACTGTGACTTGAATGTCCACCACAATGATTTCCTCTTTCTTGGAAATTTCCTCGATTGCTCTTGGATTGATCGCCTTGGTCATACTGCTTCTTGTGGCAATCTCTTTAATAGTGTCCAAACTTATGACAATAGTTGAATGTTTGACACGTTGGTGGATGGATTACCTCGTCCTTGGAATCTTCCTTTGTTGGAATGATTTTGCTCTTGGATTTTGATGCCGATGCTGATTTTGTTGTTGATGATGACCACTTCGCAGAAATGGTCTACCTTTGCCTCTACCTCTGCCTTTGCTTCTATCTAAAGCCGTGAATGCTTGATCATTAAAATGACATTTGTGTATGTGAACGGCTTATGTCCTAAGTCCTTCACCAAGTAAAACTAACTGGAGCTCTTCCAATGTCAAAATTTTTCGTTGAATGGCAATACTCTAGGCTAGATTCTCGTATCCCTCCCCTTGTCCATTCAGGACGACTTGAACAATTTTTTCTAGACTCTCCCACTACTACGAGTTGATTGTTGTAATCCTTGATTCTGAGTACATAAGCATGAACGGTTTTACATCTGTTGTGAAAACTCTGGTTCATTTGGTTTCTCAATGTGAGAATCTTGGAAGTGTTCTTGGACTCATAAAGAGCTGCGAACATATCCCATGCTTCTTTTAATGTCTTCATTTGTTGACCAACCATCGAGCAATGAAAAAGCAGCAAATAATTCCTTTTCTTTATTCATTTTGGGTGTTGGGTCAGAATTGTCAATGTAAAGGCGGATGTGCCTATAAGAAGTGGATTTGTTCACCGAGGCTCAAAAGTGTGTGATACTTGCACCAAAATGTTTTTGTGATGTGACGAGCATGTAGAGCATGAAAAATCAAGCAGTTTTCCTTTTTGAAATGCCGTCAAATTATTCCTAGATCAAGAGATGTCGTTTAATCAAGGAGGAGGGGCAAAAAAGGTGAAAATTATGATGTGGCAAGAGGGGGTCACATGCAAAAAAAGTGCCTGTGGAGAGGTGTGCTAGTAGAGCACTAATGAGGCGCAAGTCTGGTTCACATGCAATGCTTAGTAACGGATTGTTGTGCCTGATAGGAGGTCACTGCTGAGGTGGGTAGTCACTGGGTAGGTTACACGGTCGGATGACTTGATGTGTTGATTGGGCAATGGTAGTCCTATGTGGAGATGTTGATGTGGTAGTATATGTGACACCATGGAAGTGACATGGCACAATGGCTTCTTATTGTTGATGTGGCAGGCACGCGGGGCTACTTGATGATGTGGCACTAAGGTGCCCAAGCTAATGTGGCAGGGCATGCCAGAGTCTGTTGACATGGCGGATAAGAGCCACATGGATGATTTTTTACCAAGGTTGTGTGGCTAGCCTTTTTTAGGATAATATAGGATGATGTGGCATCGTTATTTGCCATGTGTCGCCTAGTTATGGTGGCCACATGCACAATGGAGGAGAAAACGATTAGATGCACTAGAAACTTTTACAGATTCTATATGGGATATGATTCTGTCCAAGACTTATTGTAGGAGCCTAAGAGCATCGGTGCACGGAGGCTAGAGCTCAAAGGAGATACGCTTGTGAAGGTTCGCGATGCGAGGTTAGCTAGCTGCGTAGAAGATGGAGGCCGTGGAGTTTGGGTTGTCGTATGTTGAGGAGCAGCCTATCGTGGACGTTGGCGACGTAGCTACAGCTTGTGTGGAGCTGATTGAAGTCTGGAGCCAGTTGGACATAGCATAGGAGACTTATGGAGGCACAGGGCTATGGCGGTCGTTGATGGAGGAGAGCATGGAGGTCGTTGTTTGCAGAGCTGGCATTGCAAGTCGTGGAGCTTCACATTGGAGGCTCCGATGGAGAACTTATAGCTAAATGGCGTTGAGGCTGAAGGAGACGGGGGATCGCTGGATCTTGGAGCTGTTTGAAAGGCGCTATGGAGCTGTTGCTAGTTGTGAAGGAGTCACCGTTGGAAGGAAGAAGCCGCGGTCGAGCCTGGTTGAGTACGTTGGCTGTGTGAGAATCCAGGAGCCGTCTCAATGGAGCCGGGAGTGGTGTTGTGTGCATTGCCTAGCCTGCTGGAGCAGCCGCTGTAGAAGATCTGCTGGCTTGCTGTAGAAGCTTGACATGCTGAAGGTAATGTCGACGGATGGGCTCTGCACGCATAGATGGTCACGGCTCCCAGTCGTGGGTCGATGGTGCTGCCTTGCTGTTGTTGAAATGTAGGCTGGAGAGGTCGTGGATGGGTTGTATAGGCTGAGCTAGCGCTGGCTGACTGTGAGCCGCAAGAGGTGGAGAGGCTGTAGATAGTGCCCGTGTAGATGCAGAGCTCATTTGCGCGCGCGCTCTGTCTCTCTCTCTCTCTCTCTCTATATATATATATATTTCTCTCAATAGTCTCCACTAACTCTTTTTTCCCTCTTAGGAATCTCTCAAAAGAGAGGATTTCCTCCCAAAAATTTTAGGAACTTTCCCTACTTTTCTCTCGAAGCTTTCACAAACTTCAAAATGAACATAAATTCTTATAAAGACTCGATGGAATTCTTTCTCAGTGGTGGAATTTTTATCACTCTACGGAAGTGAGAACAAATAATGTCTCAATCTCTCGATTACTCTCGCTCTCTCAAGGCTCGTAATTCCTTAGTGGAAGGCAAGATTTCTCAGATACCATGACCAAATATGAAGAGGGGAGAGGAGAAGAATGGAGATGAGGAGAGAGGCCACAACTAGAGAGGACACCACAAATGACTAGCTGTACACTATATCTAGTTCAAATTGTAGAATACATACAAACCCTTAGGATTACGACATCTAATCCTTTCCTTTATTGCACTATGTGTTAATGCTATGCACAATATTGAACACATGATGTTGAAATGGTTTCTGAACCGGGGGGGCTAATGATGAACAAGGATGCTTAAAATAAATGAGTCATATATAATTATCAATATCTTCATTAATACATTAAAGCTCCCATTTTCTTCAAGTCTATAGCTACCATCAGCCGTATGGCAAGAACAAAGCAAACCAAAAGATTGGTTGATAAAAAAATTGGACACTTGATCCCCCTTGAGGTATACCAAAAAATGCTTGGGGAACGACAAAAGAGGAGACAAGAGGAGGAACAAGAGGCTGAGACAACAGACACAAAGGATGACAAGGTTGAGCAAGAGCGAGGCAAATTATCAAACCCTTAGGGAGGAGCAAAGGACCTAAGAGCACATCAGAAGAGCATGCACACAAAAGACAATGCCTAGAGGCATGGGTTGAAGCACATGAAGAATCTAAGAAAATCAAAATTCAATTGGCCCACAAGACAAGATGACACCAACTAGAGTAGAAACACCCATCATGGAAAAATTAGACTATAGATTTTCCGTATGCTCAACAAACAACTGGTGGCAAGTCATTGCCAAACCTAGAAAAAGGAGTATCTCTTAGAAGAGAGAGAGGTGGAGGTGGAGGTGGAGGAGGTGGAGGACCCCCTAGAGGAAGGCACCACAGAAATCCTTGCATGAAGGCTTTGTTCAAAATCAAGAAGTATCAAAAGAGCATGGACCCTCTGATTAAGAGAGCTCTATTTTCTTGATTAGTAAAGGAGATCATGCAAGAGTAGAAAGATGACCTCTAGATTCAGTCTCTTGCACTATCGGCTCTACATGATGCAAGCAAAATGGCTCTGGTATACGTTCTTGAGGGCACCAACTTGTGTGCCATCCATGCCAAGAGGGTTATGATCATGGCCAAAGACATGCAGCTAGCTAGGTGGATCAGAGGCAATCCAACCTTTAGGCCATAAATGGTTTTAAAAACCATCTCGTAATATTTGAGGTTTTAATCAATTTTTTGGCAATACAATATATTTAGACACCAAAGTTGGTTATTGTACCCATTTTTTAGTTGTTTCGAGTAAATGATAAATTGTGATATGTATTTCTAATTAATAATTTTTATTATTTCTAGTTTGTCCTAAAATTTTCACTAAGATTTTTATTAATTAAAAAATTTGTAAGAGTTTGTGCATGAAACCCATGGAAAGGTGTACATGACCAAAAGCCCGTGGCAAGGTGCTATCATGATAGTAACCACGCCCCACTTCGTTATTTTTTTTAAAAATACCCAAAAAAATGGCCAAAACTAGCCATGTGCGCATAGGCACACAAATAGGATGGACCACATATCTATTTGTCCAATTTGCATGCCCACATGTACATGGCTAGTTCTAGCCCTTTTTTTTTCTTTGTGTTTAAAAGCTCCAAAGTGCTGCACAAGACCCCATTTAGCATATGCCCCCAAAAAAAACATCAAAATCTCTCTCTCTCTCTCTCTCTCTCTCTCTCTCTCTCAGTAGAGGCCATGCATGGAATTAATTACACGCTTACCTCTCTCATCCATAACTATTTCATACTCCCTATTAACAGAATAGGGGAGGGTGATAGATGTTTGGGAGTATGCTTGAGAACCCTCATTGGCATTCGCTATACCCGAGCCTGGCTGAGCATTTGCATTGACGCTTCTTGCTCGCTTTCTCTCTCCCAAGTACCTTCCTAAGTGGTTCCCTTGGAGATCTCACTAGAATTTGGTGGACCCAACACTCATTACCTCTCCTCTTCGAACTTCCAAAGGATTCGGTTCCTATCCTCTGGATCAAGAAGCACGAGTAGTTTGCACGCCTTCTCTGTGCTACTACTAGTGGAGGATTACCAAAAAGCGAGCCAAGAGCAAGCCATGAAAAGTGAGCCAAGTAGGAAAGTCGAGTGATGAAATCCGAGGAAGTCAATTGCTTGATTTTCTATGCAAAAGACCTCCCCAAAACATGTAACGTAAAGTTGGTGCAGAATTTGTGAATTTTAACATCACCAATGCGTCCAAAATGCAGAATTTGTGAATTTTGACATCCACAAATGGAGTGCATGTTAACACGTGGTCCTTTTGTGGACCTTTAAGAATGTTTTAAGTATGATTTGGCATGCTCATCCTCCACTTCAAATAATGGCTTAAACATGCCACAAAATGACTATGTGTTAACAAAAGAACCACGGTTAATAACACACAGTCTTTTGTGGACCTTTAGGCATCTTTTAAGCATGTCATCTCTCTCTCATCCAGAGTCCAGGTTTGGTGATTCAAAAGTTGTTTCGGGGGCTTTGGGGCACTCCAAACACATTGGTGATGTAAAAATATATAAAATATACACCAACTTTTTGTTAAATATTTTAGGGGGTTTTGGGATAGTCAGAATGCATTTGTGGCCTAATTTACATTACCCAAACCTAGATCATCATTGACATGGCAAGTTAAATGGAGAAGTATAATGGAAGGATAAATTTAAATTATAGATCATCCCCCATGTAGAGTGAGGATGCACATTATGCTTTCTAGATGTGACAGATATTTGCTATATGTGGTCACATGTGAATGAATGTAGCCACTATATATGACCATATCTTGTGCAAGGAAACTTTGAACACTTATAGCTTTCAAGTGAAAACACACATACACACACACACACTCTCTCTTATAACTTTGAACACTTATATGTGCTCACATGTGAATGAATGTTGTCGCTATATGTGACCATCTTGTGCAACGAATCTTTGAACACTTATAGCTTTCAAGTGTACACACACACACACACACACACACACACACACACACACACACACACACACACACACACACACACACACACACACACACACACACTTTTATCTCTAAATATAAAATTCAAAAACCTCTAAATCTTATGAACTAAAGTAAGAAAAACTCCTATTTTAATTTTAGGGATCACAAAATGCTACACCGCCATAATTATGTAGTTTTAAAAACCTCGTATTTAAAATTTTGGACTTCAAATCCCCAAATAATACACTATGCTCCAAAAGCATGCTTGTTGCATGGTTTTGGACTATGTGTTAACATGTGGTCCAAAAGCATGCAAAGAGCATGCTCCCAAGTGAGAAGTTACTAGTGCAAGGAGTACAGAGAAGCGGGAAACTTGAAGTTACTAGTTCAAAGAGCATTCTCGAAATTAAGAAGTTACTAGTGCAAGGAGTAGAGAGAAGCAGGAAACTTGAAAAATGCCTCGACCAACTAGTAGTCCAAGGTAGCTGATGCCATAGCCATACATAGCACCATGATAAACATAAACAACATTGTTCACTAATAGATGTCTTTCTTCCTCAATTCGATTAAGGGACCAAAGAAAATATCATTGAAATGGAGTACAAATGGTTTTTGGATCATTCCGAAGCAGTGACCAAAAATGTGAGGAAGAAATGGTACCCAAGAAAAAGAACAGAGGATGCATTGGTCCTCGATGATGGAGGACTTAAATAGTTTACTATTAAGGGCAACTTGGTCTTGGCTCGCTTTTGGTGGCTCACCTTTTTGATTGGCTCGCTTCAAGCTGTTTGGCTTCTTGACTACCTCCTACCATTGGTAGTATCATCGGTCCCTCTCTTTAGACTATCCCCTCCACTGAATCCTCCACTTGCCATCCTTCATGGATGTAGAAGAGATTTAAAGCATAAAAAAGAGAGGAAAGAGAGGAAGAGGAGATGGAAAGAGAGGGAGGAGATGGAAAGAGGAAGAGAGAGAAGGGAAAGAGGGAAGAAAAAGAGAGATGCAAGGAAAGTAAGGAAAGAGTAGGAAAGGAGCAAAAAAGTAGGGGAAAATGTGGGAAAGGGAGAGAAGGGGAGGTTTGAGCATATGTTTTAGAGGTGAATGTTTACAACAACGAGAAGAAGACTTGCGTGCATATGCTTTAGTGGTTTGTCAAGCTTCACCCCACCCTTCAAAAAATTGCACACAATTCTCCTTCTCATTGTGAACATCCACCTCTAGACATATGAAATGGAAAGGGGTAGAGGAAGGGAAAGCGAAAAGGGGAAGGGGAAGGGAAAAGGGGAAGGGGAAAGGGGAACTTACGTCAAAAGTTAGGTGGGGCTCTTTCTGTGAACTACATTCAAAAGCAAGCACACACAAATCACTCAACAAAAGAACCCATGAGAAGAGGAAAGGGGAGAGACGTAGAGGAAAGGGAGGAAAGGGGAGAGACAAGGGAAGGGAAGACATAGAGAAAGAGAGGAAAGGGAAGAGCCTGGAAGGGGAAGAGGGCAAGGGGAAAGAGGGAGGAAAGGGGAGAGAAGGAAAAGGGAGAGAAAGGGGAGAGGGAGGGAATTTCATTTCTATCCCAAGCCCCCCTCTTCCCCATGCCCTCTCCTCCCCTTATTTTCCTCTTGCATGTAGAAAACAAGGGAAAAGCCCACAGAAAACTAGATTTGAAAGGAGGAGAGAAAACAGCTAAAATCATACTTGGAACTAGAAATGCAGGTTTTTTGAAGAGTCTCCTGCCTTTTCCCTTGCTGCTCATAGTGCCTCTGACGTAAGAAGTGAAAGGGAGGTGGTTGCAAAGTCTGAAGTGGAGAAAGTGTGAGGAACTCTTAGTCTTTGATTGAGAAGGTGGAATAGGGGGAGTAGGTGTTTTTTGGTCCCGAGACGTAGAGGAAAGGGAGGTGTTTTTGGTCCCGAGATAGCGTCGATATTAGCATCCATATAAGCATTGAAAATACTAATTATATTTTAAAAAATATCTACTGGAAAAGTTGGGCACTGATGGTTGTTATGGAACCAAACTTGACAAGACTAAATTTACATAATGATGGTGCAAATATTCTAGCAAGGTGATATTCCATTTGGATTATCTTGATGCCTTATTTTAAGGTGCAAATGGGACCCGATGGCCATGAAACTTTGCACAAGCCTCAAAATAGATGATTTTAAGGGCTATGACAAGTATCATGGCCATCAGGTCCCGTTTTCATGGGACCAAGAATTAACATTTCCATGTTTTTGCCCATGCTTCCTCTATGATGGTACAAAAATATGCCTTGAACGTATTCTCACCATGCAAATGGAAGCTAATGGCCATAATACTTTGTATGGGCCTCAAAATAGGTGAGTTTAAGGTTCATGCAAAGTATCATGGCCATAGGGTCTTGCTTGCATGGTCAGGAATCAACATTTCCATGTTTTTGCCCATGCTTCCTCTATGATGGTACAAAAACATGCCTCGAAGGTATTCTCACCATGTAAATGGGACTCGATTGCAATGATACTTTGCATGAGCCTCAAACTAGGTGAGCTTAAGGGCCTTGCAAAGTGTCATGGCCATCGGCTCCCATTTGCATGGTCAAGAATAACCATTTCCATGTTTTTGCCCATGCTTCCTCTATGATGGTACAAACACATGCCTCGAAGGTATTCTCACCATGATAATGGAGCCCGATGGCCATGATACTTTGCATGGGCCTCAAACTAGGTGAGTTAAGGGCTGTGAAAATTATCATGGCCATCGGGTCCCGTTTGCATGGGACCAAGAATCAACATTTCCATGTTTCTGCCCATGCTTTCTCTATGATGGTACAAAAACATGCCTCGAAGGTATTCTCACCATGTAAAATAACCTTGTCCATTTGGATCCAAATGTAAACTTCATGGCCATGCCCACATCCTTTGCAATCTTGTCCCTGTACGATTGCAATGTCCTCGAGTCCACATTGCTGCAATCCATGTCTTAAAGTTTTGGTGGTGCAATGGTTTGCAGACGGCCGTAGCTTGATGATGTCATTGGAGTGATGTATGTTGCATTATACCGATACACATTCTTCATTCGCAAGGAGGACAACTTCTCCCCAGCATGCATTGGCTTACCTAAATCCTCATGAATCGTAGTGAACTTACCTATGAATGATTCAACTGGTTCCCACTCCTCGAGGTCCGAAGGGAAAACATCTGCCACCATGAATAAGAGCTCCTAGAAACCAAACACAAAATTTCCAAATGGACTCATTACAATTACAGGTGAAAAAGGTACATAGATAGAAAGGCTCACAGTGTGATGGTATCCTAGATTGATTAAATGATGGAGAAAGCTGCATATCTTTTCCCATGTAAACATGTTGTACTTTTGCGAGCCATCCTTTCTTCCCAAGTAAATCAAAGAGGAAAGGCAAATCAGCATGGTCATTTTGCCTCTTCTAGTCATACACATGAGACATCCTTAAATCAACTATTTGCTATGATGCATGTGCAGGATCATAAGCCTACTGATGGTGGCTTGGATGATATATGGTATATTGATTCAGGAGCATCTAATCACATGACACCACATGGAGAGTGGTTTGATGAGATGACTTCTGGTGTGCATGGTCATGTTTTCACAAGAGATGATACACAGCATGACATTACACACAAGGGTGTTGTGCCTCTGGTGATGCATGATGGTCAAACCAAGAGGCTACGTGAAGTGTTGCATGTGCCTTCGATCACCAAGAACTTGTTGTTTGTTGGACAAATGGCTGAGCAAAACGTGCAAGTCCAGTTTAATAAGGATGGATGCTTCATTGAGGAGTTTGGTAATGGCTACAAGTTGATTGCGAAAGGAAAAAGGCAAGGAAGAATGTTACTTTACATATAGGCATGCTGGAACTAGAGGTTGCCATGTTTACCCATGGTACGGGCATTGTCTCTGATTTGGAAATTTGGCACAAACACATTGGTCATATTAATATTCAAAAGTTGAAAAATATGCAGCATAAAGACATTGTTGTTGGCCTACCAAAGTTCAAGTATACTGCTTTAGAGCATGTTTGTCCTGCATGCCAGTTTGGAAAACAATCAAGGTTGCCATTCACTAAGCATCTGCGGGAGAGTAGTAGACCTTTGTAGTTGATTCACTCTGATGTCTGGGGTCCCGCACACACTACCTCAATGGGAGGTTCATCATATTATGTCACATTTATTGATGATTTTAGCCGGTATACATGGCTGTATTTTTTGAAACATAAGGATGAGGTCCTACCTGCCTTCAAGCATTTCAAGTAACATGTTGAAAAGGAGTTTGGGTCATATATCACATGCTTGAGATCAGATAATGGAGGTGAATATCTATCAAATGAATTTGATGACTTCTTGGCCTATCATGGGATTAGATGGGAGCTTACATGCCCATATACACCACAGCAGAATGGATTGGCTGAACGTAAGAATGGGGTGATTGGTTCATGTGGTAGAGCCATGTTGAATGAAAAGAACTTACCTGATTATTATTGGGCAGAAGCACTTGCAACTACAGTGTATGTGCTAAATCATAGTCCTACTACTAGCATTCATATGCTCACACCATATGAGAAATTGTATCGATAGAAGCCTGGTGTCAGTCATTTAAAAGTGTTTGGCAGCTTGGCATATGTGCATATACCGGATGAGAAGAGGAGAAAATTAGATCCGAAGGGTGAAAAATGTGTGTTTATAGGCTATGCTCAAGACCGGAAAGGCTATAAGTATTACAATCCCTCTACTACGAAGACTTTCATCAGCCGTGATGTTATTTTTGATGAGATGGGATCTTGATATGGCAAACCTGATATAGTGGTTCCACATTAAGCCTCGGATGCTCAATTGAATGATAAAAATCAGCCACATACTACTTCTATGTCAGGACCTATAGCTAGTGGTGATTCCACTATGAGTCCTTGGTCAGGCAGGTTGTGTTCTTCCACCACTGACACCTCTATGTCAGTGAGGGGGAGAGATAAAGGGAAGAACAAGGTGAATGAGATTGTTTCAATGCCTGAGGTTGAGGTTAATATGCCCCCTGGACCATTTAATTTAGGTCATGATTCTTCTGGTAACGACAATTTGGATAGTGAATTGAGTGTGAAAAGCAGTAGGTATGTGCCTCCTCATGAGAGAGGAGAAGCTGAAAAGTCAATGTCTGAAAAGTCTATGAGAAGATCTCAAAGGGTAAGATACCCTGTTGACAGATTTGACATACACTGGGTTTGTGGCAAAACACTATGCATACATGGCAAAAGTTGTGAGACCTACAGAGCCATCTAGATTCAATGATGCTGTGCATGATGAGCAATGGCAAATAGCCATGGATGAAGAAATGGATGCCCTTGCCTTGAATTAGACTTGGGATTTGGTTGAGCTTCCTGCAGGAAAGACACCCATTAGATGTAAATGGGTATACAAAGTGAAATGCAAGTCTAATGGATCAGTAGAAAGGTATCAGGCAAGGCTGGTCACAAAGGGTTATGCACAGAAGTATGGTTTGGATTATGAGAAAACTTTAGCCCAGTTGCAAAGATGGCTACTGTGAGGACGGTAATTGCTTTAGCTACTACAAAAGGATGGAAATTACAAAAAATGGATGTTAAGAATGCCTTTCTCAATGGTGATTTGCAAGAAGAGGTATACATGTCACAGCCAGAAGGATATGTCCATCTTGATTTTCCACAACATGTTTGCAGATTGAAGAAATCCTTGTATGGGCTAAAGTAAGCTCCACGAGCCTAGAATGAGAGGTTCAGTCAGTACTTGCAAAGTATTGGTTTTATGGTTGGCAGGGCTGATCACTCATTGTTTGTGAAGAAGACAGATGCCGGTTATGTTGTGATTGTTATATATGTTGATGATTTGATTGTGACTGGCAGCGATGATGATGGCATTGCTAAAATTAAGAGCAAGCTGAAAATGGAGTTTGACATGAAGGATTTGGGAGATTTGAAGTTTTTTCTTGGCATAGAGGTGTTGAGAACACCTGATGGCATTTGGCTTATGTAGAGGTAGTATGCCTTGAATATTTTGGAGAGGTTTAGCATGAAGGAATGCAAACCTATGGATACACCTTTGGAGCAAAATTTGAAGATTATGGCTCATTTTGGAGCTGAGATTGAGGACATTACCATGATCACTAGGCCTGATTTGGCATCTGCTATGGGACTCATTAGTCAATTTATGCAAAAGCCAAGGAAGCCTCACTTGGGTGCAGTGAGGAGGATTATGCGGTATGTCAAGGCTACATATGAACATGGGCTTTTTTGTGCATATGGCAAGGAAATAGAGCTGGTTGGATACATAAATGCAGGTTGGTAAGGATGTGCATATGACAGGAGATCCACTAGTGGTTATGCATTCATCCTTGGAAGTGCTATGGTTAGCTGGTATTATCTAGTACAGAAGCTGAGTATAGAGGTGTAGCATTGGCTTCATGTGAGATTGCTTGGCTTCAAAAGTTGTTGTAGGGTTTGGGATTGCATGTGGATAAGCCAATCAAACTTTACTGTGATAACATGAGTAGTGTCTAGCTAGCAAGTAATCTCGTATATCATGCTAGAACAAAGCATATTGAGGTACACTACCATTTCATCAGAGAGATGGTGTTGATGAGGCAAGTTGACCTCATTCATGTTCAGACTGAAGATCAGGTTGTAGATATCTTTACCAAGTCCTTGGGTAAAGATAAGTTCACATGCTTTCGAGAGCTTCTTGGTATCTTACTCCCTACTTGAGCTTGAGGGGGAGTGTTGAACATTAGGGGAGAATTGGGGTCTCAAAAGGGCCTCCAATTAGTGTTTCCTAATTTCAAGGGATTAGAGAGTGATTTGAGGTGTACCAATGAGAGGGCTAGAAGGTGTGGGACAATGGTATGTTGAGGTGGAGGGTGAGTAGGGCTACAGAGAGCCCCTATTGGTTGCTTCCCTTACACTAGGGACCACCCAAACCGTCCCCCTATCAAAGAAGATAATGTAGCAAAAGTGGGAACACCCAGGTATGAGGAAGAACAACAGGAGGGCAAGAAGCCTCCAACACATAGTCTATTCCATACTAGAAGGAAAAAAACAGTACATCCACCAAGTGAACACTCTAAAAAGAACTTAAACCACAAGATAAGACCTAACTAGACTGATAAGAACTAACCATGGGTATGAACCATGGTCTGACTACTACTAGCTACTAACACACCAATCATAGTGCTGATAGGCATATCCAACTATTTCTAACATATCTGTGGGATAACATACCTGAGCTTGTATTTCAACACTCCCCCTCAAGCTCAAGTAGGGAGTAAGACACCAAGAAGCTCTCGAAAGCATATGAACTTATCTTTACCCAAGGACTTGTTAAAGATATTTGCAACCTGACCTTCAGTTTGAACATGAATGAGATCAACTTGCCTCATCAACACCATCTCTTTGATGAAATGGTAGTGTACCTCAATATGCTTTGTTCTAGCATGATATACGGGATTACTTGCCAACTAGACACTACTCATGTTATCAGAGTAAAGTTTGACTGGCTTATCCCCCAAATCGTGCAAAAGCTTTTGAAGCCAAGCAATCTCACATGCAGCCAATGCTGCACCTCTATACTCAGTTTTTGTACTAGACTATGCCACTGTGGGTTGCTTTTTGCTACTCTAGCTAACCATAGCACATCCAAGGCTGAATGCGTAGCCACTAGTGGATCTC
>NC_141625.1:41683629-41795222 GCF_047967505.1 Dipteris shenzhenensis
TGCACGTGCACCTGTATATATATATATATATATATATATATATAGACAATGTGTGGACATTGTGCCTATGTGAATGTGAATCATGCTCCGTGGAGCCTTCCGTAGGCTATCATATTGTCACACCACATCTAGACTTTGGGTTCACTGGCTTGCGATTTCAACCTTCAATCTGGTCGCCAAACTTTTGTGTTGTTCACCTGAGTGGTTGTTGAGTTGCTCAAAGCTACGCGAATTGTTGACTACCCATCCTTCGTGCCACTTGTTTGCTGTCTATGGATTGCCCCTCCTTGTTTGGTTATTGCTTCGTTGCAGTCTTCTATTGTTCATAGTCCCTTATTGGTGGTTGTTCGCAGTCTTTGTTGGGTGATACATCTCGCTTGCATGCCCTGCCATGCTTGTATGCTCAACTCTATGACATGTTTGACACCCGCTTTGCTAGGTCTCAAGGTTGGGATCATAGGTTGCTTTTAACTTCAAGAAATAAGATTTACAATTTTATTTATAATATCATACTTTGAGAAATTTTAAGAGATTTTCAAATTAAATCTTGATTAAGAGAATTTAGTTGGAAAAAATGTTTTTTGTAGCATTGCATCCCTCTCTCTCTCTCTCTCTCTCTCTCTCTCTCTCTCTCTCTCTCTCTCTTTGAACCAACTAGCTATATTTACAAATCTCAAAATTTATATGGTTTTTAATAATTTTTCTAATTAAATCCTTATGAAGCCCTAGCAATTCCTTTAGTCATCATGTGATCTAAATTAATCAAATTAATGTCATCAAATGTAATCTATCATCACATTAATTAACTTAGATTAATTCCATTTTAAGGTATGATTTATACATACATACATACATATATATATATATATATATATATAATGGTAGCATAGGCTATATATCGGGGAATAATTTTCCCAATAACATACACTTCTATAGCTATGTTCTTGGAAGATTCGCCCAAGGACTTACAATTCCAGAACTATGTTTTCATCTTATTTTTTACCTTGCATGCAACCTCATGTACTAAAGTCTTAATAAATCTCGTTCATAATATTATTGTGCTCAATGTGTGTATATGGACTATGTGTTTATGAGGATCATGTATATACTTGCACTTATGAGTGTGTGTGGGCTTTGCATGTGCATTGTGGATGAGTGCATGTGTCTAGGAGAAATTCAAGAAGTCTAGTATCCTTAATAATCTCAAGATGCAAAAATGGATGGAGAGATATGAAGAGGCCAAATCAGAAAGAATAAATGAGCGCATGAGATTTAGAGTCATGCACAGGCGGGTACCATATCCACCAGACCTTACTCTTCTCCCTAGACACATGTCATGTGATTGGCTACAAGAAGCTCTTTGTAAAGCCAAAGATGATGGAGAGGACATAACCAATCAAGACTGGAAGCTTGCAGCAGTCGGATGTATGCCACATGTAAGTTTCTTACCTTTCTTCTTAATTTGGGTATTTATGATCACAATCGCTACAAAATGTATCTTCATTGTTTTAATCATGTTCTTTTGTAGTACAAAAAGTACAATGCATGATGGTCATATGGACGGCATTTTTGTGTGAAATGCATTAATTCAAGGAGAGTCACCTATGATTGTGGAGTCATGGCTAACATTGTACAAGATAGCTGAGCAAGTGCTTCTAATATCAATCTTCTCTTCTCATAGTTATTGTGGAACCATTTGTGACTCCATTAGTGACATCTATGAAGTTGATTTTAGACAATTTAGGTTTTTCATTCTTGATGTCAAATGGTTTAGAACTATCTATAGTGGTCCCAATGCTATAGTTAGGAGAAATAGCAATGGTTTCTTTGCCATTGACTCCACTAGACTTTGGACCGATGAAAGTGATACTCTCGTTCTTCCAAAGTATTGTGAACAAGTGAAATGAGTAAAAGCTAATATCTTTGTTTTCGAACAATTATTGGTAGATGTTCATACACACACACACACACACATATATATATATACATATTTATTTATTTATGTATGTATGTATGTATGTATGTATGTACATATATATATATATATATATATATATTATATATATATATATATATATTATATATATATATATACATACATACATATATATGCGTGTGTGTGTGTGTGCATGTACGTGTGTGTGTGTGTACTTTATCATAAATTAATATAATTGATGGCATTAAATTTGCATTTCTTACATTTGTATGTGAACTTCACCATAATATATGAGTGTTTTGATCTCAATTTTAGTGTACATACTCTTATATTTTTTATCATTCAAATGACTAAACTTGTGGTCAAAAATTATTTTGGGCCCCCTTGGAAATGACGTTATGTAAAAACATTGGTATGGAAAATTTGAAGAATTACATGGTGGCAAATCCAAATTGTCAGCTTAGTCTACTAGAGTTGCAATGCACCTAATAACATTTATCCTCAAAGGGATTTTTTAGCAATATGATAAGAAGATGTCTGAAAAGGTGACTTTTGTACAAGAGAAAGCCACCAATGCAGCAAAGGTAGCGCTATATAAGAAAATTCTCAGGAATGGTGTAGAATATAAGGAAGAGGAGATAGAAGCAAGGGACTTGCAGGCACAAGAGCAAGCTGAGGTCGTTGCAAAAATGGTTGACATGGAAAGCTAAAGAAGAGAAGAAGCAAAGAAGCGCATCAAGGAGCTCTGGGATAGGCTTGAAGATGTCAAACTAATGGGGACATTGCAAAGAAGGAGCTAGCAATGATGCAAAAGCATCTTAAAGATCAGAGAGCCAAAAAGGAGGCTCTTTACAAATGGCTCTGTAACATGAAAAATGCATTGAACATTGAAAAAGACCAGATGATGGAGGAACTAAAAAGGGAGAATGCAAAAACCAACATGGTGATGTAGGAGCTGTGAGAGAGCTTCAAGGCTTGGAAGGATGGGGTAAAGAGCAGCCATGGTGGAGAAGACAATGAGGCAGCTCTCCAAGCTAGGAAAAATGGAGGAGAGCAACCATAGTGGAGCAAGTTGCAGTAGCCATAGTGGAACTTGTTGTGTAGAACCACTTTTGCAATTTTGGAAAGTTAAGCACAAGACCCTGCAATAAGATATTGATGATATTGATCAAGTTAAGTAGCTTCAAGAGATGCAGACGGAATCAGATGAAGCTATTGCATAGAGTGAGCAAAGAGTGGAGGAGTTGAAGGAGAACATCTATAGCCTTAGGATGAGGGAGGAAGGAATCAAGAAGAAACTTCTTCATGTATAGATTCAGACTATGGTATTGACGGCTGCAATAGTTAGATCAGATGCCTATCATGTTATGCAGTAGGGTCTGAAATGCATGGTATGCCATACCCCCATCATAGATGACAGCATGATCTGATGTCATGTGGGCTCCCACCCTATGCATATTTTTTGCTTTGGCATGTTTGTGCATGCAAGCTCCATATGTAGAGTATGTGGCATTGCCCAAGTCATGGAAAAATCAAATGTTCCCGCTTGTTCCATCTATCCACAACAAGAAAGTAGCTGTTGCAGCTCAATTTGCCATTTGGGCAAAATTTGCAAAAGACAAGGAGCCTAAATTAAAGAATCTCAAGCTCGTCGAGCCTAGCTTCAAGGAAAAGGAGCCTAAAGGTAGGAACCAACCCCCTTCAAGAAAGGAGCAAAAAGGGCAAAGCCTACAAAACCAGGGAGCTCAATACAAGGAAAGAGGAAGCAACACAAAGGGAGGGGCCAAGCCCTTGAAGGGAGGAACCAGCCCCCTTCAGGAAAGGAGCAAGGAGGGCTAAGCTTGCAATCAAGGAGCTCAAAAAGGCAACCTGCATAAAGCAATGTGAAACCAGCACCTAAAGGGAGAAACCATCCCCCTTCAAGAAAGGAGTAAGGAGGGTTGAGCCTAAAATCAAGGAGCTCAAAAAGACCTACTCAAAGCAATGTGAAACCAACCCCCTTCAAGAAAGGAGCAAGGAGGGCCGAGCCGACAATCAGGGATCTCAAAAATGTGACCTGCTCACAGTAATGTTGAGCCAGCCCCTTGAAGGAAAGGAGTCTTTGAGATGTAATCTATGTAATCTGTATGTAATCTATTGAATTATTAATGTTCTCCAAAGTTTACTTGGGCAATGTATCTATTTTAGGATAGCACTTTGTAGCAATACAATTTGTTTTAGTATAGCACTGGTTGGTTGCAGCTCGGAGTTGGTTGCACACTAGGATATTAACTGCCACCAACATGATGGTTTCCTTCTATTATTACAAGATGAATGGCATACAATTCATTTGTTTAGGATTTGTGGTCACCAGCCCAGTGGCTAAAATCTGACAATAGATAAAGAGAACCAGCCTAAAGTGAATTATTTATGTATAGCACTTTGTAACAATTTTAAGATAGCACCGTGTAGTGCAGGATAAGTTGTCGCTAGCATAGTGGTTGGTTGCACACTAGGATATTAAGTGCCACCAATGTGGTGGTTTGCTTCTATTATTATTGTTACAAGATGAATGGCATACAATTCATTTGTTTAGGATTTATGGATTTGCGGATTAGTTATGGGATTTCATATTTTTCCATGTACGTGCAGTTGTTAAGATATACATACATATATATATATATAATAATTTATTTATATGTATATATCCAATATTAAAATATTTCCAAAGTGATTGAAGTGATGTTTTCTCAGCTATGTGACTAGATAGTGTCCTTTGATAGGCCAAGGACCATAATGTGAGATGAAAGATTTTGATTAAACTGAGTTGAAGATTTGAAATAAAGTTGTTGGATAATGCTAATGAGAGAGAAAGAGATGTCACTATGATGAATGGTAGCACTTAGTATGGCAAGAGAATGCTCTAAGTCTAGATATTGTGAAGATAGGTCAAGGACTGTAATGTCAAATGAAAGATTTTGAATATCTACATATATCTATATGTCTATATATATCCAATATTTTAGACGAAGTGATCAAAATGATGTTGTACAAATCTCCAAAGTAATTGAAGTGATCCAATATTATAAATATTTCCAAAGTGATTGAAGCCATGTTGTAGAAAGATCGCTAAAAGTTGCATGCTCTTTTGAAAAACAAACTAGTGAAGGAACAACGAATGAACAGAGATGGAAAGCCACGATAGCAATGACATTTCATCAGCCTATTTTACTATGGAATATGAAGTCACTTTGCAATGGGTCCCCTGGAAACCCTTGATTGTCGTACATGAGATTGATCGATTGGAGGAGAAACTTAGTGTTCCACAGCATCGACCATTCAGAAGATGGATCAATTGCAAGAGGAACTGTGGGGAGTCCTTCAATAGTATAAGGGACCATAGTTTGCAAAGTAAGTGGCTCCCACTATGCTCTATGTTGTGCCATTGTCCTGAAAGCCTAAGTGAATATAAATTTCTTTAGAGATGGCACACTTGATCTCTTGGAGCTTCAGCTACTCTATTTTTTTGTTTTCACTCGTCTTTTTTTGGTTTTGACTTCAACCTCAGAACCACTTTTTCATCTTAAGTGAAACCAATTCAAATTTTATAAGAGTAAATCTTGGATATATATTACTAAGGTCTTTTTTAGGGACTGACCACCCCTCTAAGTGGTTGCAACGTGGTGGTGGTGGTTGCACACTAGGATATTTTGTCTTTTTTTAGTTTTGACTTCAACCTCAAAACCACTATTTCATTCTAAGTGAACCAATTCAAATGTATAAGAGTAAATCTTGGATATATATTCCTTGAGTCTTTGTTAGGGGCTCACCACCCCTCTAATACATGATAAGTGGTTGCTAGTGTGATGGTTGGTTGCACACTAGGATCTTAATCGCCACCAGTATGGTGGTTTGCTTCTATTATTACAATATGAATGTCATAAAATTCTTTCATTTAGGATTGAGGATTCATTTACAATTCATTATTTTAGAAGTTTAATAGATTCTTGTGGCATCACTCCATTTATTTGTGATTATTTATGTAACTTCCATGTACGGAAGTCATTGCTCACACATTATCTCTACATATCTTTACTAGAGTTCCAACATGCTAAGACAAATTTTATTGTGCCATAGGTTGCATCTCGAACTTAATAGCTCTTATTAGATGAGAGAACACAAAAGTTTGAGCACTCTTATGTAATAGAACATACAGCCAAGCAAATTGACATCAGTGTTGCAGAAGAATCAAGCAAATGATTGTACATGATATGCACAAGAAATGTTATGTACTTCTTGTACCAGTGAGCACTTTGTATCTCATCTTGTTCTTAATTTTTAGAGAAATCTATGACAGAGACAATAGTCTCATGGGGAAATTGGAAAGGCACGTCCTAGATTGCGTATCCTGCTAGCTAGCTGTGAAATTGTGAAGCACATATTTTGGGATGGATTGAACCACATGACCTATAAGCTCCCTCGGCTGAGTGCTCTTATACAATAGTAGCATATCTTTTTATCTTATCCTTCAACATTGACATTTTCAAATCTCCTCCATTTTAGAGCAACATGTTTGTCTTCCCTCATTTCATTGGGCAAGGATGAAATGTCTTCCTCTTCAGCTTCAAACTACAATGCTTCCATGTGCCATGAATGCAGTCAATGTGGTGCCACTTAAGTCTCTCTTTAGAAAAACCACTAGCTCCCACAGAGACCTTAGGCTACAAAACTTGGTCTCCCTTGCAACACATGATGAGGATCTAGGTGGCCTACAGACTACGCACTCATTGGGGAGACATGGGCATCGATCCTCATGGAGCAATGCTCCAGCACGACCAGATCTCAAGTCATTCATAGCTTATCAGGCTAGGTCAAAGTGTATGTGTGTTTTTCAACAACAAATGATTCTTATTTTTTAGTTTCCTAACTTACTAGGACTTACAATGCTCAAAGCTCCTCTACCCAATTGAAGCGTCAAGATTCTAATCCATAAACTTGAGATACAGCTCCATCTATCAAGTTCCAACATTCAGGAACAACCGTATAGTGAGCCCTCTAGTAAATGGAGCAATAGTACAATGAGCCCCTTTTTTTGCACTACTATGAGAAAAACAATACAAAACACTGTATGTGCAAACACACGGTCTAATTAAACTAATCAACCTATAGGAAAACAAAATAATTGTAACCCCTAGGCTGGTTTGATACAGTCACATATAATGAATCTAATAATTGAACTAATCAAGCTACTAGCAAATCAAAACAATTCCAACCACTGTGATGGTTTAGGACAATCACAATTTCAACTACCAAGCTATTTTAGGACAGTACAAAGACTATGAGAAAAACAATACAAAACACTATACGTGCAACACACAGTCTAATTAAACTAATCAACTTATAGGAAAACAAATAATTGCAACCCTTGGGTTGGTTTAATACAGTCACATATAATGAATTTAATAATTGAACTAATCAAGCTACTAGCAAATCAAAACAATTCCAACCACCGTGATGGTTTAGGACAGTCACAATTTCAACTACCGAGCTAGTTTAGGACATGGTCACAATTTTAACCATCAAACTAGTTTAGGACACATTTAGGACAATCAAGGTTTCAATTATTGGGCTGGTTTAGGATAGTCACAATTTTAACCATCAGGCTGGTTTTGGACATGGTCACAGTTTTAACCACACTGAGCTAGTTTAGGACACAGTCAATTTTAACCACCGGGTTGGTTTAGCCTAACGGTCTCAACTTCACATATTAGACAATAACAAGTATATTGGTTTTTATTTATGAATTTAACAATTAGAAAATAATAATATATTTCTTTTCATTTTTGAATTTCACAAGCATTAATTGTTGACCAGCTCGGTGGTTGAAATTACTATGTTTCATAGTACTTAAATTAGTTAAATTTCCTACTATTCGGGTCATATACCACTTAATTTCTTGACCGAGATAGCTTGCACTTAATATGATGGTCCTAAACCATCCCGGTGCAGCTTGTTCAACCACACTGGTTCACGACAAGCACATAACTAGTGATCAAGCTGACCCAGCCACGATTGCATGATGTCCCAACCACCAGGCTAGTTTAGTAAAATAACAATATATTTCTATTTTGTTGCAAAATATATTTCTTTTAATTTCTACTCAACCACGCTAGTTCAGGGCAATCACATAACTGGTATTTGAGTTGAACCACTAGCCATGGTTGCATGATGTCCCAACCACCAGGCTGGTTTAGGACAATAATAATATATTGCCATTCTGTTGCAAAATATATTGTTGTTAATTTTTGTTCAACCACGTTGGCTCGACAATCACATAACTGCCATTTGAGCTGATCCAGCCCATGGTTGCATGATGTTCCAACCACTAGGCTGGTTTAAGACAATCACATTAAGTTTAAGCCTGATTTAAGAAATGAAACAATTAAACTATCCCAAACCTCAATCATAAACAACCACCGGGCTGGTTTAGGCACCACTTACCTATGTTGTATCAAGCATGTGTATGATGTGCTCATCAAATACCTTGCATCCCGTCCTCTTTTTACAAATGTCATTTCTATTTGGAGATCCTCTCGTATTTCCATGCCAAAGCATCATCACTCTAGCAATGACTTTCGCACTTACGTTGTCTCTCTTTTTCTTGTGTTCTTTTAAAGCCCATAGACTTCTCGAATCGGGATGATTGTGCATTACTTTTGCTCTACGTTGGAGCCACATTGGTCCTTCTGATTGACAACATCTTAGACATTGTGCACGCAAGCCATTTCTCCTTTATGTCAAGGGACACCAACATAGCTAATGTCACCCTCTTGGTAGCTAGTTGATTTAATATGTGCACCCCTTTTACTTTTTTGAGGCCATTTCTCTTCTCGGATGCGTCAATTTTACGAGCAAAAACATATGAGCAGGTTTATCCGAGCGTGTTTTTTAAGAGATTTATAAAAAAAGTATTTCTTTAGGAAACATGGCTTTTACACTTTTATTTTCACTAGAACTAGATCCCTTTATCATAAAAATATAGAGACTAGTCACTCATTCATTTTTACACAACGTAATTTCCTTATTTATAGACATCGTTTTGTACCCCTGTTATTACCTTAAAAATGTGTTGAAAAATAATTCCTTTAAGAAACATCCCTCATAATCACTCTCAATGTAATAATACTATACATATATAATTACTTATTAACACATTTATATCATATGGCAATATCTTTCTAGTGTTTTTATATCATAAATAACAAGATCTTTATGGACATGTTTCTAAAGAAGTTTAAATTACTATAAATAAGTATTAACTTGGCCTTATATATTACTCTCATAAAATACATGTAATATCTAATACTATATATGCAAGATTTTCCAAAATATAATCCCATAGATGTGCTTAAATGGGGTGTTTCAATCAATTTAAGTGGCTGAATGACTATATTTGAACATTGGATGTGAAAGTTATCATTTTTAAAAGTGTTGTCCAAGGTAGTTTGGAAGACCTACTTCAAAGGGGTTTCGCTGGTGAAACTACCTGGATGGATTGCTTCAATGAGTTTTCTTTGAAGAAACCCTTTCATGAAGATAGGTTGAGAGAGGTTTTCAATATCACCCCTATTATGTAAAAGTTGTAAGAAGGATCATAAGGGAATTTTCATAGCGAAGCCTACTCTACATGTGGGTTTCTTCAAAATCCATCCCATTATGTTCTCACCATTCCTAAAGATTCACGTAAAGATTTTTGTATAAAATACGCATTGCTATAATACTTTGCACATATTTCTAAGTGAAACTATGTTTTCTTTAGATCCATTTTTGCCATATTTTTGCATAGTTGGAAGCTTCTTTTTCCTTCGCTTGGATGCTTAGAAGATTTTTCTCGTAAAATGCCCGTCCCCTTCTCAAGTTAAAGAGCATTGCCTCTTAGGTGTGCATCTCTCGAGGTGTTGGTAGGGTTGTTACTCTACCTCAGGGGGATCACTATGAAGAAACCCTATATATATCACATGCATTCAAGGAATATATGTAAAACCCCTTATCTGTAAGATTTTCATGAATAAAACACACCCTTTTTCTATTCAATTTGTGAACACCCCCTTTATGTGATACCCTTTTGTTTATGAGAAACATGTAAAAAGGGGATTTTAACAATTCCTTTTGTTGAACCCATGTGCTATGCTTACATATTTATGAGTGACCCCCCTGAGTACTCTATGAACTTTACGGTGCTGGCTAAATCTTGTGATGAAGACTCGAGACTGGTATTCACCTAAATGGCCTGATGTTGCTAGCTTGAACTATGAGTGACCCCCCTGAGTACTTTATGAACTTTATGGTGCTGGCTAAAGCTTGTGAAGACTCGAGACTGGTATTCACCTTAATGGCTTGATGTTGCTTCTTTGAACTTTCCCATCAATTGTGACACCATAGCTTGTGTTCTTCGCTCTGATGGCAATGATTGAATGCGTGCATCTACAACTGCTTCCTACTGATGCTGCTCTACAAGGAGTCTTCTTTCTTCTTATTGTTTCTCCCTCTACAAACTTTGCAAATTTGTCTTCCATTGTTGTTGTTTTGATATTGTGCCATTGCTTTCCTCGTCCCACAATCTATTCCTTGTGCCTTGACCAAGCTTTTTTGTCTTGCACCCTCTATCTGCTTCTCTTGCAAGCCATGGTAAGCTGCATGTTGCCATTGATGCCAAGGCCACAATTGGTCTAGAATAGATCTAGACAAGCTAGGTTGTGAAGCGAGAAAAGAATAGAAGACAACTTACCCGATGAAAACATTGCCAAACCAAAGTCTACGCAAGGTCACGTCAAGGTGCGTGCGGGTTGCAAGGCATTTGCAAGGTGGGGCAGGTCGCAAGTACTTATTATTCCAAGATTTGATGGGTAGCAGGTGTGAAAATTCAAAATTCATGGGAGTAGCAAGATTTTCAGCTGCTTGTTTTCCCCCCTCCGGTGATACACGTCAGTAGAATTAGATATCCCAAACAAGTGCAATATGGCCTAAAATGCTTCAAAACACAAATAGGCCAAAGGGCATGCTATCGAGTTTCATACTGTGGATTATGAAATACAATGACATTTGGCATGCTTATGAGACATATACCAAGCAATTGCATGGAAAAGGAAACAATTCAAGATTGTAAATAGTGTTGGATTTATTAAAAGATCTTTGCACATGCACAAATTGCACATTTTCAACTTCTTCTATTTTAGGGTGAATTTAGATACCAATATCAACAAATGTTGATGTTTTAAGACCACCATGTAGTAGATCCACTGGTTTAGATTCCAAATTTTCAATCTGTTTTGGTTTTCAACAAATCAAAAAAAAGATATTGAGTATGCCCAAAAATGGGTGTACATTGCTTTAGCACAACATTGGAGGCCTATTAACCCATACCTAATGTTCTCATTTAGGTGTGTCTTTGGGTTGAGAAGAAGCTCACATAGTGCACTTTTGAATGATTACTTGGTTGCATGTATGTATAGAATAAAATTTTGATGTTTTGAATAAATTGCTATATCCTATACTCTTTAGGATGCATGCTTCACATGCAACATAGCACTTATAATGGTTTAATAGTCTTGTTCCAAATTGTTATTCCATAATTTTTAGGTATCATGTTCAAGTTTGGAATGTGTACTACAACTTGAAGACAAAGTTTGCCAAATTCCATTGAGCAATGCATACGTAATGGGTCATGCAAGATATCTATATATAGTGAAGAAGAGTCTGACAACAATTTGGACGATGATGAAAAGAAAAAGAAACAAAAGAAGAGGAAGAAGGCTACAAATAAATCTAAGAAGCATGCCAAGAAGACAAAGAAAGAAAAATTAATGTCAAAGAAGGTTTCAAGATCAAGGGAGGTCAAGCAATCGATTGAGTAAAAGATGCAAATTATGGGAATGATGAAGAATCATTTGCAATTCTAGTTTGAAATTTGCACAAAGAACCATTCAATTGAGGTATGCTAGTACAACCCAAATGTGAATGTAATTCAAGGTCAAGAGCCACCATGGACTCTGAAGATTGGATAAAATTTGGTTACTATAGGCACAAATGCAGTAGAGGCTGCTTAGCAAGAGTAGCAACAACAGCAAGGAAATTAGGGACAAGCAAGAAACTAGAATCAATAAAGGAATTGAAACCAGTAAAGAAACTAGAACCAAAACAGAAGCAGATGGGGGCTGAATGATAAGGAGTGTGGCTACTATATGGGAAAATATGGAAACAAACCCAAACCAAACTACCCATTGTGGATCAAACATCCATTGGAGAGAAACTTGATGATTATGAGACTTGACAATTATGATATTTGGAAATAACCAGCCATACTAGCAGTCCACTGCAATGACCACCACAAGCACATGCAATGACATACATGAATTATTTTGTCCAATGTAACAAAGGTTACTACATACAAAGAGAAATTAGCACCATGACCCTCACAAACTTTATGAATATTCTAGATGCATGTCCATTGAGGACATCCTAGAGTGTTTAGATAAAGTTGATGTTTTGGTTGTCACTTGATCCAAGGGCCTAGTGAAGGAGAAGACTTCTGAGAAAAAGGAGACAAAGTAAAGACAGATCCAATGGAAGGATCAAGAATGGATCCACTCAATGGCATTAACGGAGATACATAATATTTACGTTAAATAAGTGACCAACCAAAAGAGAAAGCAAGTCCAACAACAAGTCCAAAACCAACCTGATAACAAGTGTGACAAAATTTTCAAAAACCAAAATGACATCCGGTCCAAAAAAAGTTTGACAGTCACTTTAACTCCAAGGAAACGGTCTACAGGCCAAGACCATTTTGTAGGAGGCAGGACAATGAGTGAGGAAAATCTCTTTGTGAAACTGCTCAAAGCTTCAAAACAAGCTTCAATATAGATTACATTAGAACAACTATTGAGTTTGGCTCCAACATTTTGGAAAATTTTTATTAAGAAACTTTAAGAAGAAGGCAATGAAGAACATGACCAAGGGCCTCTACAAGAAGAAGAGGAGCAGTAGAGCTAGGAAGGTCCACCAATTTTGCAAGTGGAACCAAATGATATGGACCACAATGTCCCGAAAATAAAAGTGCATTGTAATGGCCAAGAGATATCAGGAACATTATTGGATGGGGGATCAGTAAACCTCTTTCCACTTCAATTGCACCCTTGCCAGTTGCCTCACTAGGCTGAAATGTATTAGCCTTATCTCTTTTGGGCTTGCTTACAAAATTCCTTGCTAAAGGATCTTGCTTGGGCCCTAGTTATCACATTCAATCACATAGAAGATACTTGCCTTCTTTTTACACTTAACAAATTAATGATGGCTTTAGGCTCAGTGGCAGTTCTAGGTGGCCTTCACATTAGGCAATCCTTGTAAAGATGTTCCACTCCATAGACAGAGCACAACGGTGTACTTGCATTTGAGGTGGTTGCCACTTGCATGGCTTGGTCACCCTCATATGGGCAACCCTTCAAAAAGTGAGGTCCTTAGCACTTGTGATACTTGTTGATTGGCTGCGACATGTTTAACATTGAATCAAAGGTTTTCTAGTCAAAGTACTCATATCCCTAGCCTTCTAAAAGATAGATTGGGATATATTGATGATCTTGTATAATGTAATGACCTATAGCCAGATTGGTTCGCTAGGTTCTCGTATTGAGAATAGTCACTCATAGTAAGGGTGTAATCCCATTCTTCTTAATCCCTGGGTAATTCCTCCACTAACACCTAGTTCATTAAAGTGATTCATGGTAGGGGTGGTTGAGGACCCAATACGGGTGGGAGTAAGGGGAGATTTTGAGCCCTAAATTGCACTTGGTTGGCAAGAGTGGCTGTATGTATAGCTAATTGCCCTACATTAGATGGATTTGGTGGTGCAAGTAAGGTAAGACATGGCCTTTATTGATATGTAGATGGGGGCATGACTTTAAGATAATGACATTGTGAGGTATCATGATTTCCCCATCATGCACAATGAGAAAAATATAGTGTAGGCCTTAACCTAAGGTAAGGGCACTCATTGGTGGGCTCATTCTTGGTGTAGATACCACATCACACATTATTGCACCTTGGAAATAGGTGAGGATTGCTAGGGGCTTCCTTCCTTCAATTGTTGGCTCAACTAATTTGGCATATTGGTAGCCAATTCTTCAATGCTCATGCCCTTAGTGGGTGGGTTTGTCTCCTTAGCCTCATCCAAGTTGATGGTCTTCAAAAGTTTGAGATACCTCTAAAGAGGTAGATTAGGTCTTCTCTCCTTAGACCTTCTTCTTCATATAGTCACCTAGGC
Organism: Dipteris shenzhenensis; assembly: GCF_047967505.1. NCBI lineage: Eukaryota > Viridiplantae > Streptophyta > Polypodiopsida > Gleicheniales > Dipteridaceae > Dipteris > Dipteris shenzhenensis. The sequence continues at coordinate 41,697,864 of NC_141625.1, forward strand.
ATATAGTGGTCTTGATGCATAGCTCAAGGACATTCATTTCAAAAAGATGATCATGAAGCTTAGAGCCTATGAGGAAGCATGGCAATAGATGCACATTGCTCATCCTCTTGTGTGGCTCACATTTGAGTTCAATTGCTTCATCTTGGCTCCATCTTGGCAATATATTCCCAAAGGGACTCGGTTTCCTTGTGCTTGGTCTCCTATAGTTGGTTAATATGCCTCCATTTGGGACCACTCAATGTATCCCAATTAATCTCTCTTTAGGATTCAAAGAATCATGTACCATTCACCTACCTTGCCATCCAAGCTTAGCCCACAAGCATTGACTTTGTCTAGGTCTCCAATGTCACCAAAAATTTCACAAATCTACTAAAACCTCTCAACATGCGACACCAGGTCTCCTTCACCTAAGAATTTTGTAACAAGCTTGGAGATTGTGACTAGCTTACTCCTCAAAGGGTTAGTATCCTTTTTTGTGGTAAAGGTTCTTGGCGTGTCCCCCCTTCCTAGCACTTGCACCAAGAGCCTCATAGCTTCATCATCGTAAGCACCAGTTGCGGCATAGGAGGATTTACTAGTGAGGGAGGCACTGCCCCATAAGTGGGTTGTCTTGATGGGGGATTATTAAAAGTTGTCAAGTGGACAAAGGTAGGATTGGTAGACCTTGAACCACTAAATCCTAAAGTTGGCATAGGTGGCAGGCTAGGTCTTATAGGCTGCATTGATGGTGCCCTAAGCATAAGCACAATTAGGTTGGGCACAGGCCTATATGGAGTAGCTGTCAGGTAGGGAGTACTCTCTAGGATGCTTCCCTAAGTGGGATTTTGTATTGAGAACCTTGGCACAAAGTGGGATCGAGAAGCCAATGTTCTAGGCAATGTACTGCCCCTAGACTCATTCTACTCATTCACCTGTGCCATCAAATTTTGTGGCCAATAGCTACTTGGGATACTTGGCTCAAATTCATCACTAAATGAGATTCCTTCCTTGTAAAAGCATACATGCAGTATCATAGTACTCACTGGTATGGTGGGAATTGGTGCACTCTGCATGTCCTCCATCATGGTTGGTTGGGATGCATCTTGCAACTCCGCTAGCACTTTATTTTTCCTTCCAAATGGATTCACCATCTCTATTGGATCTGATAACCCAAACCTCCCCATCCTATTGAAAAAGTTTTTACAATTTGAGATGCTATAGTAGAAGGAGTGGGGGGATGAGGTCAAACTAAGCCATAGTTAGGACCCATGGAGGATTTAGGATTTGGGTTTTCACCCATCTCTACATCAAAACTTTTGGAATCTTCTAAGCTGGAAATATTAGCCTACAATGGTCTATGTACTAAATGTGAGCTCAATGCTCAGTTTCCTGAGTGGCTTGATGCTAATCTACGTAATTGTCCTGACAAGATGTTGGAAGGACTATCTTCCGGTTCACACTCAATCACAAGAACCCTTCCAGACCTCAGGTTATGTAGGTGGACACCTGGGCAAGCAATGGTAGTTAGGTTAACCACTATCAACAACTAACAATTAATAGGCTAATTCAACATGCACTGAAATAATAGTTCAGCGTGTTCTGAAATGCCAACTCAACATGCGCTGAAATACTAATTCAACATGCAATGACTCAAATTTAATTTAGCGTGGTCTTGTCTTGGAAATTTCAAGGATTTTGACTGGTGATATCTAGTTCTTAGGTCATCTTGTGTAGTTGTCTTGATGTCAAAGGAAGAGCACCCAATCACAACATTTTCTCAATTCAACTTATAAAATTCTTACCCCTTCTTAGCCTTTGTTGAGTTCAAGTTTAGTGTTTCTGGGGTAGTCTATGAATAATAAATTGCTAACTCACTAATATGGATAGTCCAAGCTGTAAGCTTCAATTCCAAATTAAAACCTTTGCTGCTAAATGTGCTTTGAAATAGCCTAATTCAGTGTGCACTAAAATGCTAACTCAGTGTGCACTACATTGTTAATTCAATGTGTGAAGAATTAAGAGTTGACTTCTATTTTAGATGTGAAGGAGCTCCTTGAGAGAGGCAAACGTTGTGTAAACGACCCTAGGCATAGCCAAAAAGATGTATTCCTCCAAGAGTTCCTCTAATTTCTCGAGCAACTGGGGCTCTGTGTTTGCTTTTGTGAAGGTTAATCCATATTCTAGATGTGTATTCTACTGGACCACAGTGACGACGCAAACTAAGCAACTGCTCAAATGCTCTAAGAAAGTATTGAGGCACTTGCTTGACATGTCTGATACAATTGATGCACCTGTGGATGAGTGTACAAGGAGCTAAAAGAAGAAATCTCTCCACATGCCTGGATCCAGAGTAATTTCACACTTTCATAATCTAGGCTAGTTTTTGGAAGTAATTTCACTGGTTTGAGGGAGGCCAAAAATGGAAATAAAGCGAGTATGTCCATGGGCCAAGAATAAAGAGAATAAGGGCCCCTAAGTTGGTGAATAAGGTGAATTTTATTCACTAGGCGTGGCCTTTTGTTTAAATTGTAGTGTAAAGAAGGGAATGATCAGACCAGTGTACATGGTTTGTGCCTGAGATTTTTGGTGAGTCTTCATTTGTCCAAATGTGATATATTGACGATCTATACATAGTTGTAGGTTGATGTATTATTTGTTTCATGTTGTTGTGTGACATGAATTTTTGCAACATTGTAAGGTTTTTTTTTTGTCTTTATGAGTCGATGTTAAAGTCACCTAGGATGTATGTTATTGTCTGTTGTGGTATGCAATTTTGTAAGACATGTAATATGTGCAGTAAAGTTTTTGTTATTGGTGGTGGTGATTTGTATGTATTTATTGTTGTAATTGCTTGCATTTCTTTAGTTTTAAATATTGTGAGTAAGCATTTAGCTCCTTATTCTTGTACATAATGTACTTCTTGTAGATGTATTTGTTTTGTGTAGTATGTTGCGAGTCCATGTGTTCCTTATTTTTGAATGTTTTTGTACCCTGGAATCTCAATCTTGTCTGTTGCTTTTGTATGCATTTCTTGCAAGCATAAAATTATTGCCACCATTATACTCTTACTTGTAGTTATGTCTTGTTTGTGTGGAATGAAAGATGATGTGTTAAGGGTTTCGATATTTAGTTTATCTTAATGAGATGTGGCAAAGTCAATTTGGTCAAATTTCCAAGCACATTGATGTGTCAATCTTTCTATTTCTTGTAGTATAATTTTGTCCACTTTTATTTATTTTGACTGTATGTTTTTTACTAAGTACAAGTTTGTGGGGTCACACACTCTTGACAATGCAGTGTACACAAGATCGTGTGATTGTATGCTTGTTGGATCAAATGGAAGAGAGTCCATCGATAATTCTTGTGATCAATGCACTATCCTGGCAGATGCGGGTTGCATTGAGAATTGTGATCTAGTTATGGTGTTAAGCTAGTTTTTCCCAATTTGGAACTCTCTTTGGATGTGCAAGATTGGTGTCCAATTCTCGATGTTTGTTTGCCAAACAATGTTTTGCTATTGTAGCGTCTATTGGTCCCTACCTTTGTTTGACAAAATTGTATCCATAGTATTGGCATTTTTTGTGTTATTGTAGACCCCATAATTATTCCATTGGCACTATTTACAAGTGCATCTAGTATGTCTAAGTTACCAGAATAGATTTCTACAATCATTCCAACTTTAAGCCATAGCTGTGAATGTAATCATGCGGTACACTTTAAGCCATAGCTGTGAATGTAATCCTGCAGTACACTTTGGGTCTTTTGGAACTTTTATTGCTTTGCTACATGACTTGTGTCTTTTGTCAATTGGATTTAGAATGTGAGGTTCTCCTTGTAGAATATCAAATATCTCATTGTTATGTTTGTCCTTTAGAGCGTTCATGTAGAATAGGTGAGGCACAAATTATTTTTGTTGTGGTTGTCATCCATAGAGTTTGTATGTCATCTTCTAAGTGTGTGCCTATTCGTATCTGATTTAGGATGCCAAGAAATGTTTTGTTGTCTTGTCTCATTGGTTGTAAGAGCTCGTAGTATTTTATGTGATCTCTCCAGATTGAGTTGGATGTTGTTAACCCTTGTATCTTGTTGATGAATATCTAGCTATCCTTGGTTGGGCTTGCTTGGCAATGTTCCCCGCAAAGTATGATGTCTACCCCTTGCGTGAGATAAAACATAATCACTTAGAGCCATTTGGAACGCATGTCAATTGCCACAAACTTTGTTTGCCCAACTAAAGAAATCTTATCGATAACAACTAGACCAAGTTATGCATACATTATTCATAGTATTTGTAGTTTCTTTGGTGTTAGCCCTCCATATTTTGCGATGATTAGTGGTAGGTGTAGGGCTGAATGCATTGCGTTTCCTCCTATGTTAAATGCTGCTTTGCTAGTGTATGCTAGTAGTAGAGTGCTTATTTTTTGGCTGTCTGATGTGTCTTTGTGCGAGTAGTGGTGAATGAGTGCTTCAACTAGAAGTAATAGTGTGAAAGTTTTCCCCATCCCTGCATTGCTTCAGAGTTCAGCATAATGTCATTGATAATCTTGCATTGCTCAGTATTAAGCTTCTTGATCATTTTGTAGTACTCACTGTTGCTCATTCTCTCATATGTTTTGCCTTCTTTTGTGGTTGTGATATTGTTCTTATGAGTCTCTGGCATGTCTAGCCCTATGTCGTATTGTTCATGTGCTTGTCGCTCTCACTGATTGTGTTTGACGATGTGTAGGTGTGGCTGGTTGTTTTTGTATGTTGTTGTAGTGGCACTAATGTGTTGTAATTTTTTAAATTTTGGTCGACCTTGGTTTTGTTGGCCGTGTATAAGTTTTGCTAGTTGTTGTTGGTATTTTCATTCACATGTTCAGAGTGTGTGAATGGCAGGTATAGCAAGCACATTTCTCTGTAGTAGTTTTCAGGGTCCCTTGCCTCGTTGTAGTTATTAAACCGTATTATTTTGACTTTTCTTCATTTTTTAGCGTTGTGAGATGTGTTTATCCAATGCTGTATACTGCAAGGCAGATGTGATGTAGTGTAGATGGCCTCATCTTATATTTTGTAATGATGTTATCACAAAAACTGTCAAAGCTGTCTAGGTTCATTTGTTCTAGTTTTGCTCGACGTTTTAATAAGAGAGTGCGGTGTTATGCTATGCATGTGTTTATGTATTGGAACTTCTACTACTACTTGTTAAGGGTAGTGAAAGCACAAGGTATACTGCTTGTTGGTCACTTATGTGCTGCGTGTTTAGGATTGCATTGCCCATTCGTCACACCCTCTCATTTGTAGGTGCTCCATCTTTGACGCACTCAAAGAGCGCATTTTGAACTGCTATGGTTGTTGCTTTGTCTTCTTTAGCCATGTATGAGGTGCAATATGCGGCAGCCCCATGAGGATTTAATATAAATTGTATGTCAATGTTTGCCTCCCAAAGCTTAGTGAGTTTAGGGTTAAAGTTGTTTGTGTAGATGTCCTTTGGATCACGTTTGAGGAAGATTGTTGGCTGCATTGCCTTTCGCCGTAATGCAAGTATGTATTCATCTTCTGTTAAGTGCAAGTGTTGTAAGAATGAGTCAAATCCATAGTTAGTACATGCGGGTTGTTCGAATGATAATGCAATTTTCTTCGCATTTGCGGCGTGATTCGTGGTGTCTGTTTCTTTGATCAATGGAAATAGTATTGATGTTTCCCGTATTGGTGGCCTAGGGAATCCAAAACGACATCATTTGCATGATTTGGTACATGTTTTATGATGCTTGTGTACTTGTATATCTTTCTCAGGCAAGTCTGCTCTTGCAATGTCCGTTGTCATGTGAATGAATTTTGTTATTTCTTGTAGTGTTGACCCATTCATTGATGGTGCGTCTTTGATCCATATCAAACCATGGTCATGTTGGCTCCCTCTGTTTTGGTACTTTATGATGAAGAAGTAGTCCACAACCTCTCCTAGAATTGTGCTATCTTTTTGTAGCAACTGTTTCAATGCTTTGAACTTGTGAACATAGTATTGCATTGTGGTTATTAGGTCTGATGGTATTAAGAATCTGATGTTTGCTTAGGACGTGAAGGATTGATTGAGATGGTGCATTCGTGCCTCGTAGTCCTTTTTAGCAACCCATTAGTAGATCCCATAAACTTTCCGCTACTGATAATGTTATGAAGAGTGTGGGTGGCCCTAGTTGTCGCAACATTGCAAACATGTTTTTCTTTAGTTTGTTTTTAAAATCAATTGATGTTCGAAGGCAGACGGAGTCTTTGTATCCAATGTTCGACTATCGAAGTTTCTCAATGTTTGTGTCAGCTACTATAGTTTCTTTTACAGTTATTTTGCGCCCCTTTAGTTGTCCTTTTTGCATTCTCACCCACGTTGATGACATCATGTGCCTTGCCATAATTTTCGTTGCTTTAAAGAACAAGTTCTTTGTTGACAGTGCAAATCTTTGGTCTTTGTTCCGTAATTCCCATTGCGTTATGGTTTGGTATGATGTACTATTTGGAATTTCATAGTTTCTTGGATGCCCATAAAATAACGTTGGAAATGATAACTCCTCAGAATGCTTGTCTTTAAATATACTTAATGGTGAGAAACCCTCGCAAGGTGCGACATTAATAGGTCTTTGCTCAAAGTCAATCACTTGTTGGCTAATGTATATGCCATGGACTAGGGTGTCTATTTTGAGATCCTCCTCTATTGATGCATTTTCAATCACAATGTTGTGTTGTGAGTTGTCGGGTACCTGACCTTGTAATTACATTATGTGGCTTGTCCAAGTTGTGTTTAGCCGAACGTTGTGTTGTTCATACAAGGGGGTGTGTAATAGTTCTTTCAAAGCTCTCATTGTCAATGTTGGCCGAACCAGGCCACATAGGTAGATGTGGTTGTACACCAATTTTTGCTTTATTGAAACTAGTACTGTCACGGAGTCATCAATGAAACGTGGCAACAAATGTTGGGCTCTGTCAACATCAACAAATACATTCCTTCATAGGTTATTTCTCATATCTAGCAAAATGGAATATGGATGGAAATGAGGCGTGTCTCAATGGTGTTTAGTTTTGATGTGCATGGTGTCAACTCATTGAGGCGCATTCTTTTGGAGTAGAAGGTTGGTATGTTGCCACGATTGATTTGCTTCAGGCACAATGTCCATAGGCAGCATTTACGTGATGCGATGGTTGTTGAAATTATAGTTTGTTCATGTAAGAATGATCTAGTTCTCTTTGTGAGCGCTTGTAGCTTTCTTGAGAATGTCAATGTCTGACAACATATGCAATGGAATTGATGTGAGTCGGATATATTTTTGTAGTAGATTTGTTTAGGTACTTCCTTCTCTTTCTTGTCTCCGTATGTATGCCACTTGTGTCTTGCGAGGGGTTTAACATGGATTGTGTAGTGAGAATAGGTAGTCTCAACGTTATTTCTTGGGGATGTGCTGTCCCTCATCATTTCCTTGCTCACAGCACATTGGGATAGTGTGTACTCTGATTCTATAATTTCTTTTAATAATCCCTTCATGCCTATACTTGTGCGCTTTTTGGATTTGGTAGAAGTTGTTTGCAAATTTCTTTGTCGAGACAGGTGGGGGAGTGTATACAACAATTGTCGTAATTGGCTCTCATCGTCCATCGACCATGTCACATACTTTCTTATTTCCTTTGCTCATCTACTATCAACACATAGCATTGATGAATAGGTCCATTGTTGAGTTGAAAGAGTGTGGTGGTGCTTTCTCCATTAAACAAAAGAAGCTTGTACGCAACATTTAGTTTTATGGAGAAGTGCATTAGACAATCATAAAGCAACAGCTGTGAAGAGGAAACCGTGCACACAAAACATTTGATGTGCTCTTTTGTAATGGATGTCTGAGTTGTTCCATCCAGAATGCTTGCAAGAAAGAACATCGGTGACTTCTGCAATGATTCACTTGTTTTGGATAAGATTTGAAGTAAGTGATCATATGTGCTATGTGGGTGTAAGTGTTGCCAACATTTAATGATGTCCATGTTGTTTGAGTTAGCATCATTGAATGCTCTTGTTTTGTCGATGTCAAAGCCTTGCAATGTTGTGCACAAACTTTTAAAATAGCATCATTATAACTCTTTTGAATTTTGTGGATCAAACCTCATATACAAGACATGATTTGTTGCAATTTGTACATGCATACAATGCAAAATAAAGATTAAGGAATCACAACACTATTCATATTGTTTGTTTGATTCAATGTTGGAAAGAGTATTGTACACAAATGCAATTCTTTATTCAAAGCCAAAAAGGAAGCCAAAATGAGGAGTACAATGATTGCTGGATAGAAAGTGAAGTACACTAACTACGAAGCCAAAATGAGGGCTACAAAACTCCCTTGGTAGGGAAATAAATGAAAGCAATCCTACATGTAATAAAAACTGTTTGAACTACTATGCATCAAAAGCAATGACATGTTCGGAGCTGTTGATAGTGAAATATCCAGCGGGCCTTAACTCCAACAGCATTGAGCATACACGCAAAACACTATCATCGTGAAGGATAACAAAAGGTGTATGCAATGATAGCACATGATCAACATGAGGGTCTATAATTTGGATGGAGAAATCTAAACCATTTGGTAGAAGAATCCTGCCCTTAAGCAAGGGCATCGGAACAACAGCGTGTGGTGCATCACAAGTGAAGCAAAATGGGAGAGAGGGGTCTCGGCTCACGTAGCTCCCCAAACAAATAAAGCAATGAAACTCCAACAATTGGCCATTTAGGCCAGTGAAGTATAAGATGCCATGAACCTGCTATACCAAAAAACAAAGTCTTAATAATTGAATTACTTTGTGTTGGTTATGAAATTAGATAAAGTCTGTAACTATTACCCTTCTTTTGTAGCCTAGATTCGAGACTTAGCTAATGAAGACTTGCTTTAATTCTTCCCTTTGAGCTCCCTCTGGAACATCCCCTAAAATAGTGAAGTTGTAGACGCATAGGCAATTGCGTGCATGCATGTAGGAGACGTTTCTCAAAGTGTGCATCACTATGCCATCCTCATGGAACTCATGAATAAGCTGCGCTTGCACATTCTTACGCTCATTGACAAACGTCAATTGTTGAAGCACATAGCGTTAATAAACTTGTGGGGGAGCATTCGTAAAAGAATAGATGATTCTAAAACTTGAATTACAGTAGCTCTATCCTCATTTCGAGGGCCATCTGCAATAATAGCTTGATCATTTGAAGCACCCTTAGAGTCAATTGTGATCACAATGAACGCAATCGTGGCAGCCACAGTTGATATGTTGCCTGGATCGGATTAAATGGCTGATGAAGCCTAAGGGAAGTAGAGTGCGATTGTTGTTTTCGAAAAGAAGTAGATAGTGCCATCAAAAGGCTCACCCCGGATTACCGCAGTTGTTGCATTGACATGCAAGGAGTAGCTTGATGTTCCTCCTTCACTGCTAGACTTTGCAACCACAGTAGCCCCATCTACACGATAGAAACAGTCTACCTTGAGGTAATCCCTATACTGTTCTACAAAAGCATGTGGCACAACCACCGTGATGGTGTCACAATTGCACTTATTGCAAAAGTTAGCGCAGATGCAAATGGGGTAGTTTGCGTTGCGAAGCTTGTAAGTCCCATACTTTGCTAACGGTTTCCCTCAAAAGCAAATCGATGGTGGCGGATGTATTCGGAAAGGACATCTATGGATAATGTAGGTAGAGAGTTCCCTCCTCCAACAAAATTCTCTCCTAAAGGAACTATGGCACGTACATTATAATGAGCACTACGAAAGGGTGGAGTGTCATTGTGCTTATTAGTGAAGGATCTGTGTGAAGTGGCATTATCTTCAAAGTCCTTTATGGAGTTGTGCTTTGTTGTTGAAAGTCAACAGAGTGCATACGAATGAGAATACTACGTGTGTAGAATGTGTGAGTGTAAAAAAAAACAATTCACACTTGTATGCTGAAATTACATTGAAAGTAATAAGGCAAACGTTGGCAGAAACAGAACAACTAAGTATAGAGCCATCTACATGATGTAGCATAGTACAATTATTAGCAAAAATAAAAAATAATAAATAATAGAGCGCAAAACATTTGTCCACATAGTGCCAGCTGCTTTGCAAGCCATGGCGACACTTGATGTTCGTGTGAATTTCACAATACATGGGTGGCCAACAAATAGAATACCATACCGGATTTTTGCACTACTGTTTCATTTTTTATTATAAGTTGTTTTACAAGTACCAGCAGCAGCTGCATAGGAGAACATAAAGCAGTGCAATGAACTAATAGGACGCACAAGAGCAGTGTAGAGTCAATGTGAGATCCAAAAAGAAGCCTTCCTTCACAGGGGAGAGAAATGTAGGACGACATAACAGAGACCATAGGGAACTAAATTGGATCTTGTACGACACGTGGCTAGCTATGTCTCTCATGATCAAATGGACGAAGTGTGGCAACACCCTGCGTACGTTGTGCAATACGCACACAGACACCGATTTTTAAAGAAGTAACTTATAGATGGCATGCACATCAACAATAGGCCAGGAAAGGATTGCAGATAGCAAAGAACAGCAAGCAAACGTAATCAAAGAAGCTTGAGAATATATATGCTTGATCGCACCTCCTTGGTTGAGCAGTTTAGAACACACAACCACATCTCTGTCTCCAATACTCCTCACGTCTAATGATGGTTTTGCCACCAAGAAGGCACATCACACAAGCTTTCAGAGAGAATTCTGGCGATGAAAACACTTATTCAAATTACGAAGACTGTCAATCCATACCTTCCATAACCTGGTTTGTCGACAAGCTGCTTTTACGATTCTTTTTCCTCATGCAATTTCCATGTGGTGTCAGCGTCTCAGAAGCTCCCCACGCTTGTTTGTAAGCAACCCACGCAGGTCTTCAACCAGAGCAAAACCAAAAATGAATTCACCTCTGTGGCACAACGACTCAATCAAACTTGGAAGGCGTAAATTAAAAATTGTTTACCCAATTCGGTATTGTCCTTCGCCAGCTCTCCTTGGAACTCCTGATCGTTTGAACGACTGTTGGCTTATCACGCTCTTGCATGCAACAGTCGGAGCTGTCAACTTCCTCTTTCACTTTCACCAGGCATGCATCATCTGGGGACTCATGCAAAGATGGCACGTACACAGGCTGAGCAAACTTCTCCAATTCTACACAATCGCAGTCACGACCAGGAAATAAGAATCTAGTATTGAAATGAATGAAGGAAGGAAGACATGAAGCTGACACATGCAAAATGGACCCGTTGTTACCCCATTGAAAGTTGTCGCTCTCGAAAACCATGGAAGTGGGACGACCTTGTCTAGCAGAAGACATGATTACAAAAAAAATCTAGCTGGAACGTAGATACTATGCACAACATAGGAGAATGAGACTATACGGGAGCCGAGGTGAGCAAGCATGCAAAAACGCGGGCCTCTCTTATAACATTTGCCCAACACTTCTCTAGCCTTTCGACATCCTGAAAAGCAATTTCACTGCCTTTAAGCACCGCTGCAAGAATCCGCTCAACACCTTTGACCACCACTCCAAAAGCCCACAATACTTGCAACTCCTCTAGCAATTGGTGGAACTTACGTTGCAATATGCACCCTTCTCCTTCGCTACTGATTATTTTGCACCGACTCTCAGGTTGGGCGCCGTCTATGTCGGAGGTTTCCTTCTATCTACAATGGCCAACCATCCAAGCAAACTCCTCTGGTTGCAAATGCTCAACGTGACGAGGAGGTGGCTAAGGAGCGGTACGACCTCCCAAAGAATCGACAGGCCATCCAATACGTAGCCACAGAGGAATCTCGATTCTCCAGCATGCCCTTGGGACCTGCGAAAAACAAGCTTTTGATTGCACGAGACGATACCCATGTGGCGACCAGCGCAAAATAGGGACTCCATGCCACGTGTCAGACGGAGTGCAAATATGCGCAACAGACACTTTTGGAAAGTGTATTCAATAACCAATCACCGAATTTTAGAGAAATTGTGTAGAATATTTGCACAATTTTCCCTTTTGCACAAATCAGTATGTTCCCATAATAAATAGAGACAAAAGGGGAAAATACGTAACTAGTTAACTTGAGAGCGCTGCGAGGCGATGATGCTTGTTGGAGGGAAAAAATGCCCAAGCAATTTGAGTTCTGCAAGGTCTGCAGGCTGAACCACGATCACGGCAAAGGTCACAAGTATTCGTCAAAGCATAAGCAGCGGCTTGCAGCTTTGCTGTCCAAAGCCCTCCAGAAAACCAAGGATGTGACCTTCTTCCTGAAGAACCCTTCTCTGTTGCGTGAGGAGGACAGGTTGCGTAACAAATTTTGGTGCAGCTTCTGCGAGGAGGAGGTTTTGGAACTGAACAGTGTGTATGTATGGTGTGAATCTGGATGCCTTTTATTCTTATTTTCTTGGATTTGCCAATGCGTATGTAAAATTAGGCAGGGAAGGTAGTATTTGCTTAGGTTTCTTTTATTGGACAGGGGTCTCGCTAACCTTTTTGAAGAGTCTGGCAAACCTGTTTTTGTAGCCTGATTTGAGGCTCAATCCTTTATGGCATAAAACTTCTTATTGGCGTTTCTTTGGTTTGGTGTGAAAAGTTCCAACACAATCAGACATCTTGCAAATTCGAAGCATTTAGAGAATCTTAAAAGGTTCTGGTTCGAAAATGGAGCTGATGTCCAGAAAAGAGATTTATATATAGTCCGCAGCGAAGAGCTTGCCAAGGTAAATCCTGCCTTTGGAGCAATAACTTTGTGGTTCCTATTCAGCTTGTCAGCTTAATAAGATCTCTTACACTTATAATTTGGCGTATGCTGTGCAAGAGTAATCACGAATATATCTTATAAGTCAAAGTGAGGCATATTTGCAGAATGCAGACTGCTGCATCTTTATTAGAACGTCAAAATTGCCATTGTATCATAATGGAGCAAGTTTCGCAAGGGCCAAGAAGTGCCAGAACATTCATATAAGCTTCACCAACCACGAGTCAGCTACAATAAGGAGCGGATTGTGGCTAGGGAGCAAAATTTGGGCGTTAATGGACTTTAGGCCTGGGGTTGGGCCTAGGCAGCAGAAATTGGGCCTTTACGGCAAGACAAAACAGTTTCAAATCTCACACAAGGGAGGAGGCTAGGTGTGCTTTTTTGGCCTGCCCTTAGGGAGGCTTAGGTTGAGACGATGGCTCTTGAAAGCGAAATTGCTTAGTTTTGTATTTATTTTATTTTTCTGGAGAGTACTTGGCAGTCCCACCAATTTCTCCCACTTCCTCTCATCTCTCTCTCTCTCTCTCTCTCTCTCTCTCTCTCTCACAAGCTCTCAAGTCTCCCCCCCACTCTCGATCTCCAAGCCCACATTATCGTGATGTAGCCTAGAAGCTGCACCCTTGCTCCAACTCCTTTTGGACAGACCTTATGAATGACAAAAGTCATTCAACTTGTTTACCCTCTTGGGGTTCCGCTCCATGGTCCTTTGAAGAGTTGGGCTCTTCCAAGGACGTTGTAATGAAGGGGGGGCTGCAGGAACGGAGAAAGTAAAAGGGGATAGCAGGCAAAGGTAAAAGATACCTGAAGTGAAGGAAAGCTTGAGGAGGTATTGGAAGTGTGGTGAAGCAAAGGATGGGAGCTCTTTATTTGCAATAACAAGGTGACAAAAATGATGGGGATGTTCAGCTTATAAAGCTGCCTATTTGATACCTTAGTCCGTTGGACCTTGAGCTTAAATAGCCTTCTCCTTTATTACAGATGTTGAGACATTTCAAACATTTTGCTCCAAAAGTTTGCTAGAAGAATGTTTAGAAGGGACAGTGCAAGTTGCCTGAATCTGTCCCTGTCAGCATCTTGATCACAAGCCGCTGTAGAGTATGATGAGAGCTCTTATTTGAAGCTTTTGTAGGGAGGCAAAGAGGGAGTGTTACAACCCAAACCTAAGGGCAACAACCAGCTGCCTTTGCTTCATGTTGCGAGGAGCAAACCCATGTCTGCAGGTTAATGAACTTGTCATCCCTTAATGGCTACCATTTTTATGCAATCTGGAGGGCCTGAATGAAGACCCCGAGTGTTTATGTTACATTCTTTGCATCTTAGAATCATTGATGTGCAGGCAATCCAAAACTTTCATTCTATGGCAAGAGTCATCGTTTCCAAAGTTCCCAAGATTGCATGCAAGCTATCTTAACGATCATCCAACTTGAGTGGGAAATGATACGAGTGCAAAAGCTATGTATCTGTCTTGCCCTTTATATCTTAAGGTTTTTGGTAGTAATTTTCCCATGAATTTCTTTCCAAAAGGTCGATGCTATTATCTTGATATCTTAAGACTTTGGTATTGTATGCAAGTATATTAACAATCATCCAGCTTGAGTGGGAAATTCCACCAGTGCAAAAGCTACATATTTGTTTTTCCATCCACTTCATATCTTAAGTTTTTCGGTAGTGCTTTTCCCATGAATTTCTTTCCAAAAGGCCAATTGTATTATCTTAAGACTTTGGTATTGCCTTTCCCATGAATTTCTTTCCACAAGGTTGATAGTGTTGGAGGTCAATGCCACACAGCTGTGAGCCCTTGATTTGTGGGGATGAGTGGGGGTGGGTGATGTTTTGGGGGGGGCTATGGGCTGCAGGACATGCAGCAAGCAGCACCAGAAGGCAGCCAGGGCAGGCTCTATCTATAGGCGAACCCCTAGGGCTGGTCGGTCCCAGCCAACCAGGCTGGTCGGCCATATACGGCAGAACCGACCTGCTGGTCAGCCTGCTCAAGGGGGCTGGCTGCCCCTATACAAAGCCCCCTTCCCCCCTTCATTCCTCATCAGCCACAGCAACCACTGAAGCCCTCAAGAGGCAGCACGGAGCAGGAGGAGACCCACAGGAGAGTTCCAGATTCAGGCCAGCCCCTGCTCTTGCCCACTACTTGGTGGAGGAGTACATCTAATTCTCTCTCATATTCTCTCTTCTAATTCTCTCTCATATTCTCTCTTGTAAATGCTGTATATGATCTATCTGTTGAGTGAGATTGTAGTGCGTGGTCTGCATCATTGAGTGAGTGAGACTTAGCTGTTCCTATTCCGCATAGAGGTTGAGAGGTTAGAGTGATTCTATCCCTCATTTCCAACATGGTATCACAGCATGGTTCTCAGCTCTAGACGCTCTCACATCGAAGGAAGGAGTTCTTCTTCAAGGAAGAGACTCTTATTCACAAGGTTTGTAGAGTTCCATTTCATGTACCGCACTTCTATTTGGAGATCTTTGCTGTGTGAAATTTACAGCAGACATGTCGAAGTTAGACGCCTCTTTTGCCACTACTCTCTTCATACTCCTTCCACCAAACATGTTCCCTCTTTTACCATCCCTAACTTTGGAGAGTCTGGGAAGCTGGATGGGACAAATTATGCCATCTGGAAGGTAAAGATCTGGAGTCACGTTGTGGCCCAGAAGCTGTAGAAGCTCATGACAGGAGTCGATGCAAGGCTGGAGGATGTTGTAGATTACAAGGGCAGGATTTTGATGCTGGTGGACAAATATGAACTTGAAGCATGGGAGGATAGAGATGCCTAGTCCCTGGTTTTAGTCATAGGGACGATGACGGACTCTGTGATTCCTCATATCTACATGGCTGAAACGTTAGTGGAGGTGTGGGCCACTATGAAGGACTCGTACGAGATAGATAGCACTTCTCGTATCTTGACTCTCCAGCACTAGCTTTTCAATATGCACATGGATGAGGGAGAGTCGGTACATGACCACTTGGCGAAAGTCAAAGTGGTAAGAGATCAATTGGCATTGTTTGGTCAAAAGGTGGACACCTGTCACCTGGCATTGCTGACAGTTGGGAGTTTGCCGTGTAGCTTCAAGGGATTCGTCACCATTGTGATAGTAGGACAAAGGACCAAAAATTTGGGACCTTGCTATTGCAAGAGGAAGCCTGAGAGAAGTTGTACAACAAGGACGATGATAAAGCACTTCTAGCAAAGGACAAGCCCGGTAAGGGCAAGTCCAAGGACTCCAAACGCAAGGCCGATGACTTAGAGTAGAAAAAGAAGGTAAAATGTTTCTACTGTGAAAAACTTGGTCATTATGCGAAAGACTGCTGGAAGAAAAAGGCGGATCAAAAGAAAAAGGAGTCCCATAGCAAGGAGGAGCCTAAGATAGACACAACCAACATCATTACTGGAGAGCTTTTCTTGGCCATAGAGCACTGCTCCGCTCATATAGCGATTGACCACAAGGAGGCTTGGTATGTGGACAACGGCGCCTCAAAACACGTGTCCAACAAGGAGTGGCTCAAGACCATGGAGGGAACCCGTTTCGACTCGAAGATGATCGTGGGGGATAGCTCGACATGCCCTGTGAAGGGGGTTGGTAGTATTCCGTTCATCACCACAGCGGGAGAAGAGAAGGTAAGTTCCGGTGTGTTGTTTGTACCAAATCTGTGCAAGAATGTGCTCTCTGTGAGTCAGATGGATAAGCATGAGATTTCAGTACTCTTTCAGAATGGGGAAGTTACCGTCACGTCCAAGGAAAAGACGGGCAAGTGGTGGCCCAAGGTGTCGAGGAGGATTGCTTATACTGGCTACATGCTTTAGTTGTTCACGGGGACCTAGGGCACTCCAAAATGTGGCATGAAAGGTTTGGTCATGTCAATTACGGTACTCTTGTAGAAATGCAAAAGTCCAAAATGGTGGAGGGACTTCCACCTGTTAGAAGCGCAGAGAAAGTCTGCAAGGCTTCCTTGGAGGGCAAGCAACACCCGGAGCGAATCCCACAGGAGGCCACATCGAGGGCTAAAGGACCATTGGAGTTGGTCGACTCCGACATTTGCAGACCAATGTCAGCCAACTTATTTGCAAGGTCCAAGTTTGGAAGGCCAAGGCAGAGAAGGAAATAGGGAAGGATGTCAAAGCATTGTGCATTGATCGAGGGGGGGAGTTTACCTCCATAGAATTCAACACTTTCTGCAAGAAGCATGGAATCAAGTGTCAGTTTACTTGTGCTCGCACATCGTGAATACTGCAGTTCACATCCTCAACAGGACCAAGGCCAAGGCCGTTGCAGATATGATGCCTTATGAAGCATATTACAGCAAGAAAACCACTATCTCTCAATTAAGGATTTTTGGATCTGATGCATTCGTACATGTGCACAAAGATGACAGGACAAAGCTAGATTCCAAAAGTAGGAAATGCGTTTTTGACGGGTACTGTGAAGAATCTAAGGGGTGCTCAGCAAAAGCACGGAACGGTTGCAGAGTGATCACAGGGAGAGATCTCTCGAAGCCTTATGGGGTGAAGCAGTGAATACTGCAGTTCACATCCTCAATAGGACCAAGGCCAAGGCCGTTGCAGATATGATGCCCTATGAAGCATATTACAGCACGAAACCCACTATCTCTCAATTAAGGATTTTTGGATCTGATGCGAATACATGCGCACAAAGATGACAGGACAAAGCTAGATTCCAAATGCTGGACATGCGTTTTTGACGGGTACTGTGAAGAATCTAAGGGGTTCCGCCTCTTTGACCGGGTGAAGAGATAGGTATTGATCAATAGGGATGTGGTCTTTGAAGAAACGATGTCCCAAGCAGAAGAAGAGGTCATCAAAGTTCCCAAAGTTCCCACCAAGTTGACCATTACGGAGGTACAAACGATTGAAGATCTCGAGGAACTAGAGGAACCAAAGAAAGAGCAAGATGCACCAGAGACATCCCCGAAGTCAACTTCCAGTGATAGGAAGTTACCAACGTGGTATCTGAAGACCTTGCAGGATTCTCGGTTCACGGACATTTCCCGAGTCGAGTTCTGGAGTTTGACGGTCACGACGCAGTGTGTCTATAGCCTCAGCCAACTTCGCCTTGGTGGCTCAGCTCCACGAGTGTAGCTAAAGTAGCCTACAACATGCTAGTTTAACCTTATTTCCACAGCCTATGTAATCAGAAATGACAGTAGACTATAGTAGATGTGTAGAACAGCATGAAAACAATGGAATTCATGTGCTGAATCATCAAAGTACCTGGCATCTTAGGTAGAAACCATGGCTTGTGAGGGGTTTGTCATGTGCACGGATTGGTATCTGACGTGTACTAGTTACACAGAACTAGCTCAGGTTAGCCTGGGGAGGCTTAGAGCTAGGCAGGCTTGATTCTCGGGTTGAGTGGCAAGGGTACGAACTATTTATAGGTCTTCGCTATTTTTGGCGCCGGGGCCCGAGTCTATAAAAGAGGCCCAGGGGGTTCAGTTCTCAGTGTGCAGTTGGGAGCAAGTCTCGTTCCCAGGTGCTAGGTCTGATCCTGGATTGTGTCGCGGACGCGCGCCTGCATCTTAGCGTAGCCCAAGGCCCAGTGGCAAATCCAGGGCTTCACAGCGCCACCTGGTGGTATGGGACACCAGGCTGGTTGGGATCTGATTGGGAGTTCGTGCCAGTAGCTCAGCTCGTGGCTCGGGGGGACATCTTCTGATTCGGGATCACATCCCGTAGATGTCACGGTTGGGTGGTGAGCAGCCTGCTCAGTTCTGATGTTGTGTGTGGTTATTTTATTCCTCACGAACCTGAATCAATTCTTGAATTTCGTGAAAGACAGATTCGAAATCGTACTATCACGGAATACAAGATTAAGTGGAAGGATCGTGTTGAGGAGGATGCAACATGGGAGACATTACAAAACCTCCAAAGAACATTTCCCGATTTCTTAGCGAACTCAGGAGTGAGTTCTTAGAGGAGGGGGAGTATGTCATGTGCACGGATTGGTATCTGACGTGTACTAGTTACACAGAACTAGCTCAGGTTAGCCTGGGGAGGCTTAGAGCTAGGCAGGCTTGATTCTCGGGTTGAGTGGCAAGGGTACGAACTATTTATAGGTCTTCGCTATTTTTGGCGCCGGGGCCCGAGTCTATAAAAGAGGCCCAGGGGGTTCAGTTCTCAGTGTGCAGTTGGGAGCAAGTCTTGTTCCCAGGTGCAAGGTTTGATCCTGGATTGTGTCGCGGACGCGCGCCTGCATCTTAGCGTAGCCCAAGGCCCAGTGGCAGATCCAGGGCTTCACAGCGCCATTATCATTATTTACGGAAGGGTTGCCTTCATGTTTTCTACCGTTCTCCATGTAATCATCAAGAATTTCCACATTCCATGATTGGTGTGCTCTTGGGCAATTAGGTTGGCAGTCACCACTTATCTGGGTTTTTCCCAAGGTGGAACCACCTGGGTCAAATGGGCTCCTTTTTGCACTTGTGATTGTTCACATCATCATCCTGGACATCATTAGTACAATCATGGATCTGTTGCTAGAATATTAGAAGATATATCATCATCAGTTTAGTCCCTGTTTTTGCTTTGCATACACTCCTATTGTCATAGACTCTATCTCTTGTTCACGAAGCTGTCAACGACTTTCTCTCTTGGCTGAATCTCTTCTCTTCCTTAAACGTTAAATCAATCACGGGCGATGGCAATAAGTTGTTCCACCCAGCCTGCTCTCATGGATCGCAGATCGTCAGATCTATTCGTTATTTCTTTCATACTTATCCATGAGACCCTCATTTCCCTAGATAGTTCTCCTTGCCAAATGTCATCATTATAGCCTCTCCACTTGGTGCACCTTTTTACCCCTCTCTTGGGGCACATTAAAAACCACTTGCCCCTTGGCATTATTGCACATTTAGGTGCACCTAGGCTTTAGCACTCAGAACTACCTAGTCAATGCCATTCCACCCTCACCTAGGACCTTGGCAGTTACTTCTCTTGACCCTTTCAATTACGCACATTAACATTACAAAAGTTGGTCATCTAAGAGAAAATGCCCACCGATCTATCCGAGGTCATGCTATCTCGGCTAGAGCATAACATTCCTTCCCTCTTCAAGCATCAGCGTCCTCAATGATGAAATCTGGGAACGCTCTCCGTAACTGGTATACGGATTCCCAGGTAGCTTCCGATAGAGGCTGACCATGCCATGCAACCAACACCGTGGGTATCTTCCGATTTCGTATCTGCATTGTTCCTCGGTCCAGGATTCTTGTTGGCTTGCGCCTTGCAATATCCTCTATCTCCTGAAACAAAACCACACCTTCGATTAGTGAGTCACCTGTATGCAAAAATTTCTTTAAGCGCGAAACATGAAAAACCGGGTGTACCTTACACCCCTGTGGCAATTCTAATTTATAGGCTACACTGCCTATTCTCTTTAGAATTAGCCACGGCCCACAGTATCGAGGTGATAACTTAGCACACTCTCCTGAAGTCAACGACTTCGAGTGCGAAGGAACTCTGAGAAAAACTTTTTCTCCTTCCTTAAATACTCTTATAGACCGATTTTCATCCGCATACACCTTGGCTCTATCCATAGCCTGACGGATATTAGCTCTCGCAAGCGCTAGCATCTCCCGCATCTGAACTACAATGTTCGCGGCACTAGGCACTTTCTGAGGTACTCCAACTATAGTTGGATTTGCTGGTCTATAACCATAGTTCAGTTCAAACGGACTGAACCCGGTAGAGGAATGTTTCCTATCATTGTAGGCAAACTCCAACAATGGCAACCACTTGTCCCATGTATGTTGCCTCAATGACACATATGCCCTCAACATATCTCTAAAGTCTGGTTGACTCTCTCCGTCTGACCATCCGTCTCAGGATGATCCCCACTACTCATTCCCAACTCAGTCCTCAGTGTCTCAAATACCGTTGTCCAAAAATGACCGGTAAATCTGACATCTCTGTCTGACACTATGGATCTAGGCAATCCATGCAGACGAAATATATGTCTAATGAACAAATCTGCCACTTGCGGGGCACTAACAGACTCTCTAGTCGGAATGAACTGAGCCATCTTGGTTAGACGATCAACCACCACAAGGATAGAATTATATCCTCCTTGTGTTGTAGGTAGCCCTACAATAAAATCCATGGAAATGCTCTCCCACTTACTTAGTGGTATTTCCAAGGGCTGTAAAAGTCCGGGTGGCTTCACCCGCTCGGCCTTACTTACCTGACACGAGAAACACCGTGTCACATATTCATGAATATGCTTTTTCATCTTTGGCCAAAAGAAATCTCGCTTCACGAGATCATATGTCTTCTCGACACCTGGATGTCCCGCACACGGGCTATCATGGCACTGTCGAATGATTCTCTGCCTGAGATCATTCTGACCAGGTACTACAACCTTGCCATTTCTAACTAGCATACCATCTCTTATGGTATATCTTGCATAAGTTTGGCCTTTTCTGGATGCCAGGTCATCCTTTTCACTTTCCCCGGGTTTTAATACATGAGCCTTAGGTCATAAGCTCTGGACAAACTCGTCCACTTTTTGAGTTTCTCTTATCTCAGTCATTAGAGCACTCTCTAATACCGTGAAACTCAGGTTATGCATAATGCGAGACAACGCATCAGCCACCTTATTGTCTTTTCCTCTTCGGTACCGAATCGTTAGATTAAACTCCTGCATGAGCTTAGCCCACCTAGCTTGGCGGCCCCTCAAGTCAGGCTGTTTACAAAAATGTTTCAGAGTATCATGATCCACATCCACATAAAACTCTGAACCATACAAATAATGCCTCCATGTTTTCAAAGCATGGTTAACAGCATACAACTCCAATTCATGAGTTGGCCAATTCCTTTGAGAGGGAGAAAGCTTCTTGCTTTCAAAGGCTACTGGCCTTCCCTCTTGAAGGAGGACTGCTCCTACCGCAATGTCACTTGCATCGGTTTCTAGGAACAACGGTTTCTGGGGATCAACTATTTTTAACACCGGTCCTGAGACCACAGCTTGTTTTATGGTGTTAAAACTTTCTTGTTGATTCTGTCCCCAAATAAAAGGTACTTTATCTGAGGTCAGATCAGTCAATGGTGATACTATTCCGGAATATCCTTTGATATGCCTTCTATAAAACTGGACAAATCCCAAGAATGATCGCAACGCGGTCAGACTAACGCGGTCAGACTCTGAGGGATTGGCCAAGTTAGTATCGCAGCCACTTTCTTCGGATCCATTTCTACCCCCTGTGGAGCAATTATGAACCCTAAATATTCAAGCCTAACCATACATAGTATAGTTTTCTTCTTATTCACATAAAGACTGGCTTTCCTCAAAGTACTGAACACTATCCTTAAGTGTTCACGATGCTCAGTAACACTTTTACTGAATATCAAGATATCGTCAATAAAATGTACTACGAACTTTCCGATATACGGACGTAGTAAATCGTTCATAAGCATGACGAAGGTCGCTGGAGCATTGGTAAGTCCGAAGGGCATTACCAAAAACTCATAATGACCAAACCGGCTTCTGAAAGCGGTTTTATGCACATCCTCGGCTCTAATCCGGATTTGATGGTAGCTGCACTTAAGATCTATCTTGCTGAAAATCACGGCTCCATGTAATGCATCTAGCAAATCATCAATTCGAGCCATCGGATACCTGTGCTTAATAGTGATATTATTCAGTGCTCTGTAATCTATACAGAGGCGAAACGTATCATCCTTTCTCCTCTTTAATATCATTGGCGAAGCAAAAGGTGAGAAACTTGGTTGAATCTGCCCCAACTTAAGGTATTCTTCCAGTTGTCTACGTACCTCCGCCTCTTCGGTAAAACTCATTCTATAGGGAGGTCTATTTACAGGTTCTGCCCCCGGGATCAGTTCAATCTTATGTTGAACTTTCCGCTCTGGAGGTAACCCATAAGGTAGTTCATCCCTAAAACATTCAGAGAACTCCTCTGTTATAAGATTAGCCAGCTTGGCCATCTCACCACTTTGCGTAACATCAGTGCTAGCCGAAGAATCATCAACCGGCTCTACCGATGCTGTGCAAAGGAATAAAAACTCTACTTGAGCCTTTCTGATTTCCATCACGGAAACCAACGGTCCCTGAGGTATATCTTTTTCACCTTGCAAGACATAAAGCACATTATTCATCTTGAATTGATATACGTGCTTTTTCCAATCAATGGCTGGATTCTTCCTAGAATGCCACGCCATACCCAGGGCTATATCTGCATGAGCAAGCTTGGTCATTTCAAAATCAAGCTTCTCAGCATAGTCCTGAATCCGAAGCTCTAACTGGGTAACCCTTTGGTCCCATACTTAAGTTGAACTTCCATCTGCCATCTTGACTGTATACGCATAGTCAGATGGACTTGTCTTTAATTTCAGCCTTTTCACGAGCTTGGAGTTAATCACATTGTGAGTTGACGTCGAGTCAAACAACACAATGACATCATGACTGGCCACTTGCCCTTTCATTTTAATTAACTCCGTATCATTAAAGGCCGTATACCCCGTTGCTGCGGGCTTAGATAGGATGTTATCAGGTGCACTCGTCACTAACTTAGCAACAGATACACATAACAAACAAGGTACTAACCTCTGAGAAGGTCACGCCAGTTGCATCTGCATATGTTCGGCATTGGGACTCTCCTGCATTTCTACGTCGCATTCAGATATTATCATATTAGCCGTGCGACGGTCTTTATTCAGTGGACAATCCTTCCACTGATGTCGTTGAAGGCAGCCGAAGCACAATCCTTCTTTCCTAGCTTTCTCTTTTTGTTTAGGGGTCAACGAGGACTTTGACCAAGCCCGGGCTGCCATTGGAGTTATTTTCCTTTTCACCCCAACGGTGGTACTTGTTTTTACTGGTCCTTCAACCGGCTTCACCTGCTTGGTTTGGCCACTTGGCTGCGAGACACTTGTCTTTGAAACCCATTTCCTCGGAAATTCCCCTTTTTTCGGGTACTCATACTGAGTCCCTGCCTGCACAAATCCACTAGATCTGCCTCTGGCATCCTCATAGTTCAGGGCTACTGCAATAGATTCATCTAATGTAGTCACATATTTAGCCTGAACTTCCATTTTGATCTTGTCGTTCAGTCCATAGATATAGTCTTTTAACTGAACCGACATAGGGAGAGGGTCTGTTATTTTCATGACACATTCCCTGAATTTGTCAGTGTACTCTGCCACTGACAGACTCCTCTGACGAAGATTTCTATAAGCATCCTAAGCTCGGGATTCTTCATCAGGTGGAAGAAAGTGTTTCTTGAATTCAGCTTTAAACCCTTCCCAGGTGGTTGGAGCAACTTGATCCTTTTGTTGCTTTATCCACCATCTGTCCGCTGCCTCAATAAACAGGTGTGTGGCCTCGCGGATTTTCTTTAGATCGGATCTAATTTCACAAATGGCGAAGGCTTCTTCCCACTTGTGTAACCAAACCTCGATCACATCAGAGCTGCGCTCGGTCATCCGACCAGCGTACTTCTCCGGTCTATAATTAGCGATATTAGGCACTTTGACCCTTGCACGCTCTAATGACTGGATACTGGGCTCTGGCTCTGCTGGAGCTTTGCCCTTATCAATTCTAGACGGTCTAGCCGACAAGGCTTGCACCATCTCCCTGATCTCATTTTGACCAGCATTCCCTTGAAGCTGCTGGTTCATAATCTGCTGTAAAGCATCCTCTAATATCGAAATCCTACCAATCAAAGGTGCTGCATGATGTGCCATCTGTTGTGTAGACTGTACTCTAGACTCACTAGGATTCACCCTTGAATTCTGCCCTTCTGCCTCCATAGGTTCACAATGGATTTAAAAAAAAAAAAAAAAAGAACCCAAATAACAGATATATATATATACACTTCTTTTCTGTTCTGCTTTCCTGATTTATTTTCTTCTTTTTCTTTTCTACAGTGCAGAAATAACAGAACTATATATAAAACTGTATCGAAAGAGGTGCTCCTTGATTTCTCCTCGAAACGTCGATTGATCTCCCTTGTTAAAGATACCAAGTGCCCGATGTAGCTCCGACGTTATATCCAAACAAAGCCCCACCAATGGCTGGAAAGAAATAGCGATAAAATTGCGAAAGTCCACTCAATGACTCAGCATTGTCGCTACCACCGATGGACAGCCTGTCGTCACTCGCCTGTGACTTTCTGGAACTATAACGTCAATTAGACACGAAGACTTGGCAGACAATGGCGACGGCGACTCTTCCTACGTTGGCCCTTGTTGCACCGTCAATCGACAAGAATATCTAATCTATTCTTCGTTGACGGTAATTGAACGTAAGGTTCCCGTCACCACCACGCCACCTCGTCACGTACAGATAATTCAATTAACCACCTCTGCGCTCAATTTGCAATTGTGTTCCGCATAATCTGTGAAGATCACGATGATCATCATAGAGCCCGTCGACCTCAGCCGCTGATATCTCCGCCGCCTGCTGTCCGTCCACCTGGTCCCTTCACGCACAGCCTTCGTCACTTGTCCCTGGCTCTCTCAACAAGGCTCTGATACCAACTGTCATAGACTCTATCTCTTGTTCACGAAGCTGTCAACGACTTTCTCTCTTGGCTGAATCTCTTCTCTTCCTTAAACGTTAAATCAATCACGGGCGATGGCAATAAGTTGTTCCACCCAGCCTGCTCTCATGGATCGCAGATCGTCAGATCTATTCGTTATTTCTTTCATACTTATCCATGAGACCCTCATTTCCCTAGATAGTTCTCCTTGCCAAATGTCATCATTATAGCCTCTCCACTTGGTGCACCTTTTTACCCCTCTCTTGGGGCACATTAAAAACCACTTGCCCCTTGGCATTATTGCACATTTAGGTGCACCTAGGCTTTAGCACTCAGAACTACCTAGTCAATGCCATTCCACCCTCACCTAGGACCTTGGCAGTTACTTCTCTTGACCCTTTCAATTACGCACATTAACATTACAAAAGTTGGTCATCTAAGAGAAAATGCCCACTGATCTATCCGAGGTCATGCTATCTCGGCTAGAGCATAACACCTATGTTCCGGGGTCCACTTCTGCCCACACAAATAGCACAAATTTTTCTTCTTTTTGTCTTCAATGATGGCCTGTGACAGTTGCTTGACCACCTTATCCTTCTTGTCTTTTGGATTATCCTTGGGGCTGGGCTTATTTGGAAGCTTTGCCTCCTCAGCTTTGAAAGGCTTGATAGTACCCACATAGCTGCAATAAACTGATGGATATCTAGGAACAGAATTCACTGTTGTAGAAGGTAACACCTGCTTAGTAACCACTGGAGAGCTGCTCTTTTAATGGGTTTGCTATCCATTTGACCAATGCCCACACCCCTCTCCTTGAGAATGTACTTCGGCTCATAGAGCTCAGCCAGCCTCATAGCCTCCCCCAAAGTGCTTGGGTTTTGGGCTGATACATCAGCTGATATACTTGGATGGAGTCCATGAATTGACCTCAGCAGCCTGCTTCTGTCATCAATCGCAGAAGCAAACAAGGATAGCTTCCAAAACCTTTAAATATAATTCCTTATTGATCCCTGCTGAGTTAGTTCATACCATTCACATACCAGCCAGGGGAGATACAAAGGTTTGGAACATTTTCTCTTTAAAATCCTCCCAAGTGTGGACAAGAGTTCCCTCTTGTTGGAGGTGATGGCAAGCAAGAGCGGGATCTGTTCCCAATGAAGGCTACATGGCCAGACAAATCTCTGCTTGAGGTGCTGGCCTCCTACAATGATAGGGAGGTGACAACTGGCGGAGTCTTCTTTCTCAATTGCATTGCTGCTTTCAGTAGTATGTTTTGGGTACATGGTATTTCAAATATTCTCAGGTCTTTCAAGACAGACACAGACGGGGGACTCCTCTTGCAAGAAGGCTGTAGTGTGCAGTGATGCAATGTTTGAAGAGTCAATATTGAGTTGCTGTCAGTGAGAATTATTTTAGAGGCCATTGTGAAGGTTCCTACTGCTGAATCTCTACTCTCATGCTTGAAGGCTTCGTGTCAGGGACTGGGAGCCCCTTTGCAGGAACTGAGTGTGCTTAGTGGTCTCAGGGAACTTGGTATCAGACAATCAGTGACTACATTATGAGGATTTGTACCTCTTGTAGTTTTCAAGCTCCAGCCTGTTCCTAGATTCTGAAGTGGACATGTTGATGGCCACCTGTTTGTTCGAAGATGGCTTGGTCATTGGTGGAGATCCCACTGGGTGACACGGTAGTACTCAGGTGGTACACCATTATTCATCAAAGTGAAAGCACATTTAGTGGTTTTGTGATTCTGACTGGGCACAGTGTGCAGCACTTGGCTGGAGCATTTGGTGGAGCTTTAGTATGAGATTTTGTCTGGTCTATATTACGGTGTATTTTCAGATCTGAGTGTCCTCATTCTGTTCTTGTGTACACATGTTTAGTGAGATTTAAAAGAGTTATGAGATTCCTTTGTTTCAATACTCCGCTGCAAGGGCTAGCTACAACTTCCTCTCAACTTGCTGCCCTATTCCCTGACACACAGAACCTTGGGCTCTGTGATGGACAGCTATAGTTGACCCAATGTGATGACCCTTTCCTCAAGAGCTGCAAAATTTCCACCAAGACCTAGAGCTCAATGGCTTAGAAGGCTTTGTCCACTGAGCTTGGGGATGAAGGCTACCTGCTCGTTGCTGTTGCTGATCTGAACATAAGCTAGCTGCTACTGAGGTTTCAAGGCCTGCCCTAACTGATCAGATGACAGACGCTCCCCAAGAACTACAGGTGATTGCCAATAGAGCAACCCGGGACCTTTGGAAAGCATCTCCAGGATGAGTTTTCTCTCTGTTGGGCTGCCCGTCCACTTGATGTTGCTAATGAGGTGAACAGGGAGAGACAAGAAACTGCTATTTGTGTATACATACTTCCCCTTGACTTTGCAGTATGCTCATAGACTAGATTTATGTGAATGACTTGAAATGAGATGCGTAACAAAAAAGGATGCGATGAAAGGTAACATTACCCGTGTACATACCAGTCTCCTTATGGCTGCTCTTCCAATGAACTGTTGATTTGTTTTTCTGGCTTCTTTTAAGGGAAGTTTATGGGGAATGTTTCTTGTACATATGATGTTGTTAAGAATCTGAATTTTTGGGAGCTGAAAGGGTGCTGCTTGCCCCAACACCATACGCTCATCCTACATGCTTTAACAGTGTGAGAATCGCTTCATTGCTTGAAGGACCGAGTTGAGAAAATCAATTGTATGCAAATTTGTGCATAAACTTGATCAAAGTGTGATTTCTGTTGTTTCTTTTGTTTTGGAATAATAAATATATGCTCTGTTATTACAGTCTTTGATTAACTGTTTCATATCCATTGTCTCATGTAAACTCCAGTGGGAAGATGCTTGCAAGGCACTCTCAGCAAGCACTTCAAGGGAACTTTCACCAGGAGCCATGAATAATATCCACTCTACGTGTTGTTCTAGTAAAGCAACTTCATGTGAAATAGTTTCTGTCAGATCTAGTACAAACTCAAATTCAAATGCTGTTGAGCCTTTACCCTTGTATAAGTATGGGGATTATTACCATACAGACCAAGACATTGATAGGAGCAATCTGGGCACCCAATCCCAGAGTTTTGAGACAGTATCAAGAAGTCAAGGCCTCGGAATGCACGTGCAGATGAGTAACAAGCCTGTTGGGAACATCGCAGAGCATACAGGTAGAACCTTTGAAAACCTTTGAATGTTTGGTTCATGATGTTGCAGAACGTGTGTGCAGAATGATACAGAAGATTTGAAAATCCAGTGAGTGATGGTGTGTATATTTAAATCGACATTACATGTTGCACATATGTATGAGCGTATGTTATAATTTACAGGGTGACTTCATAAATAGGTGCTGTGTATCAGTTTGCCTGATAAAGCCTAGCACCATTGATTATGTAATTCTGGCAAGTAATGGCGCCTATTTTCTGAATTTTTTGTTATGGCAGCAATTGTAGAGTAGGTGAATAGTTGATACTTAGTTTTTGTGTATTTACTTTGAGGCCTCTCAATATGAGCAATCATTGAATACCCTGTCCAAGCTGGAAAACCATTGCTTGAACAACTGCCTGTCCCGAATTTAAAAGTTTAGTGTAATGCAAGGGTACAATCTCTAGTTGGTCTGTGTGGTCCTCTTTAGTTGAACAGTTCGTCTTTGTATTCCTGAAGTGTAATTCCAGAGTCAAGTCTCTAGATTGTCTTTTGTTGCCACTGAATTGGACCCTTTGTACTACAGCTGGCAATGCTTTTCCATGCATGGATGGCTTTATATGCCCATTCATGGAAAGGCGAGCGTGTTTAGTCAGCTTGATATGTGCAAACTTCAGAAGGTTATTGGCAATACAAATCTCAAAATGTTGATTGAAGCTGATGGAGCAATAATATCACAGTTGCTCACTTCATTTTGAGCAACCTGGCAATGCAATTCCATGCATGGATGGCTTTATGTGTCCATTCATGGAAAGGCGAGCGTGTTATGTGCAAACTTGTTATTGGCAATACAAATCTCAAAATGTTGATTGAAGCTGATGGAGCAATAATATCACAGTTGCTCTTCTCTTCAGCAATTGGCTCTAGCAAAACAAGCTTGGGCGTCTTTATAACCATAAAGGTAGAACTCTCACCTCCCTTCTCCTCAGCATATGGGGGGCATGATTGCTCATAACCTAACTGGGTGCTACCAGGAACGTTCAAATAGTTGATATGGTTTTTTCTCCCAGAGAAAAGAACCATCTACTAAGAAAAGACACAATACAAAGAGCCAGAAAAAGCCAGCTGTCATGCAGCCTGCTCACTGCCTACTATACCGTGGAAGGAGGTGCGGAAGGTGGCACAAACAAGTGTGGGGGTTATACAACTTGCAGATTCCGCATTCCGTGAACATGTAGGAAATGCCTGCACGACAAGCCTTGCAGAAATGTTCATGCCTCTCGGCGGTCATCCTAGACCCATCTAATTCACCTTGTTTTCAAAAGGCACACAAGCTATGGATGATATCCTGCCACATCTTGCCGCCCAAATGTTCCAGGTGGTGATGCTGGCCACACTATCTCCCGGATGCTGTCCTGTGGTATGTTCTTTCAAAAAAAAAAAAAAGGGACAGTTGCAGAGACTGTTTCTGCTAGCAGATTTCACCTGCCTGTCAGACTCTTACTGTCAGAAAAGCAGCAGAAAAGCAGAAAAGCAGAGATTTGCAGAAAAAGAAAATGCATGCCTTTGTGCACTGGGAAGATGAATCAGAGAAAAGCAGAAAAGCAGAGAAATCAGAGATTTGCAGAAAAAGAAAATGCATGCCTTTGTGCACTGGGAAGATGAATCAGATGCTTCTGAGTGCTTTTTGCAGTAGCCAGAAAAGGGGCAATACAATTGTTGATGCTTTAGCAATTTTGTGGGTTTATGCTTTGAATTGATAACCCAATTACTGGCACAAGTTGTGAATGCAAGACACCTCTTGTTGAGGTATTTTTCTGTCGGAAAAGCAAAGGTAGTTGTGCATCAGTTACTTACACGGTGTGTGAAAAATTTGCAGATCTCAGAATATGGATCAATCACCTATCCAGTGGGATTCACAAGATAGGGATGTACATCTAAGACAGAGAAGTGTGCAACAAACTCAGCAAGAATTTGAGCTGATGGTACGCACTCGTATACAAGAGATGGAAAATCTAAAAAAGGATCCAAGGGCTCAGCATTTGTTTCAAGCAGAAGCTATGCCTAATGCAGTATATGACGTGCCAATGCCAGAGGCACACTCTCGCGTACAGCCTGAGAAAGAGAGATCTCATAGGGGACGGTCTCATAGTAGGAAGAGATCGAGGCATTATCACCGATCTCTTAGTCCATCACCGTCTACCTCGAGTTCGACTTCTGTATCTTCTTCTTCCTTATCAGATAAACCATCCAGGAAAAGAAGGAAACACAAGAAGTCTAGGAAGAGAAAGTCTTCGAGACAGACCAAGGAATTCAAAGAGGGAGGTAAATCTGTCAAGTTTATGACCTACAATGGACAGTATGGTCATACAGACAAAGCATTGCAGTTCATTAGGCAGTTTGATGCTGCATTCGGCACAGAAAAGTTTTCAGAATCCTCCAAGTTAAGAATGGTCAGTTTGCACTTGACAGCAACAGCTAGTGCATGGTGGAGTGCACAGACCACAGATGGGTCAGCCCCAAGGAAGTGGAAGGACTTCAAGAAAGCCTTCTACCAGCAGTTTATGCCTAAACAGTTTAGAGACCATGTTCATCAAGATTGGGACAGTTTGCATATGGATGCAGGAGATAAAGTGGATGTGTACAACCAAAAGTTTTGGGATGCTTATTTGCAGGTTGCACCTTTCAAAAAGATCTCTAAAGGGACCCAAACAATCAAAGAAATCAGCTGGGCTTGTTCAGTACAGTTCTGTTCGTGACTCAGTACTGTGTGACCAGTTTTGTCGTCATCAGGCATGGGCTGTTCTATTAAATCTGAGCAGGTTCTTGTGCAAAAAGAAGACGATTTTCAGTCAAATCTAGGGCTGTGCTGTCAGAAATTTTGCTTGAACAGTTCTGTAATTCACTGTTTGAGCTACTCTTGGAGGCCAAACACTGTTCTCCTTTGCTCACATTCATTGGCCCTCGAGTCAAGGGCGCGAAAATGTCTCAGATCTGCATATGTCGGGCTGTCTCACGCTGTGGAGGAGGAGGGGGGCTCGATCTCTGAACCCACAGGGCTACATTCAAAGTGACCCCTCATCTCGGGCGGTCACCCCTAAGAAAAGCTATGATAGGCCGAACCTCAATAGAGTGTGCTCTAGTCACTCTTCATGCTACAGGTGGTCTCTGCATCCCTCTCTCAATGATCCAGGCTGCCTGCATGTCAGCTATCTCCTCCTCCTCTATCCCGCTATGTCCTAGGGCTAACTCCAGGTAGCACAGCCGAAAAGTGGAAGAGTGCATTGTCTCAGATTGAGACGCCCTTTGCGGTGTGGTGAGAGGGCAATATATGCCCTGTTCGAGGCCATTTTGGGGCCCGTTTTGGAGGCAAAAGTTCTCCGCAAGCACTGAGAAAAAGGCCCTATTTTTGCTGTGCGACCACCACTGCTCTAGATGGAAAATTTGAGCAGGTTAATGCGAATCAAACGGGGTTGACACAGCAACTCCAAGGGATTTAGACGACTCTCACCCTTCTGACTAGCACTGTGCAGGCACTCACGCATGTGGATGCCATGGCTTCAGTGTTAGGTCCGAACATAACTCCAGACCCTTTTCCCGGAGATCAGAAGTCTCAAACCAAGGAGGTTGTTGACACTTGGTTGCACAAGTGGCAGGTACACTTCTAGTTCCACCCGTACCCAGATGACAAGAAAATACAGCTTGCAGCCGGCTTCATGTCAGGAAAGGCTTTGTTATGGTGGAAGGAACTCCAACCCAAGCCTATAACATGGATAGATTTCGAAGGGGTCTTCAGGAAGGAGTTTCTGAAGAAGGAGGACGACTATGATATCGTAGGCAAGCTTAAAGCCCTTGATATGTCTAAGCTGAACTTGTCGTTTGAAGTTTATCTTCAAAGGTTTTGAGATCTGCAGACCAGGGCTACAAAGATGGATCTAGTGACCTTGTTAGGTTTCTTTGTGGATGGTTTGCCAGATTCGTACAAGTTGCAGATCAAGAACAACAAATGTACAACGTTGCAAGAGGCCATGAATTACGTGTGTATTTATGATGATACCATGGCCGGTGCAAAGGCAACTACAGTTTTCGACACGAGTGGAAAGAACAAACGGAAGTTCTTTCAGTCTACAACTGGTACCAGGGAGACGAAGTCTATAGACAACGCCTCCAAGAAACACTTGACTCAGGCAAAGAATGGTCGAGCCCGTTTCCTTCGTACCTTGAAGCTTAAGAAGGAAGGATGTTGCTTCTACTGCGAGGAGCGGGCCCACACCAAGAATGAGTGTCCAAAGCGCAAGAATCAAAAGCACGCGCTGGGACCGAAGCTCCAGGCGGGTCCAGGTACCAAAGCCAAGGGAGCGAACCAAGTTTCGATGACAGGTATTTCTGTAAATGTCATTACTTGCCCACTTTCTTGTAATTGCACTTTCAATACTTCGTTATTTGGTTCCCATGATCTTTTCCGAGTTTATGGAGAAGTTAGGGACCAAAGGGTTCACATTCTCTTTGACCCGGGCAGCTCTCACAACTTTGTTAATTACAAATTTGTGCAGAAGATGGGACTGTCCACGATACCTAGCGATCACACCTATGAGGTGCAGCTTCCAGTTGGGAAGCAGTTTTGGGATCGCAAGATTGAAGCGCTTCCTATCCGGATTCAAGCATACACAGGGGCTCTTACGTGCTATGTTATGCACTTGGAGCATGTGGACTTGTTGATCGGAATAGAGTGGTTTAAAACCCACAATATTCGGATTGGATGGACGGAGCATACCCTTTCTTTTGTGGATAAGGACACCCAATTTTGTATTCAGTGTGATAATATTCCCTCTTCTCAGGGACCTATTGTATCTGCGATGCAGCTTCGGAATATATTAAACACTTCTCATTATCATGTCTATCAGTGTGTTTTGATTCCGCTTTCTTCATTTGTTGTCTCTGTAAATAACAAGAATGATTTAAGTGTGTTTGAACACCGTGAATTGAGAATGTTGTTAGATAGTTTCAAGGATGTATTCCCTGCTTAACTGCCGGAAGGTTTACCTCTAGAACGGGCAGTAGATCATCGCATAGACTTAGTCCCAGGGGTTCAACCTATTAGTGTACCACCTTATAGGATGAGCCAGCTTGAGGAGGATGAGTTAGCTACACAGCTACAGGATTATCTGAATATGGGCTATATTCACCCAAGTAAATCACCTTGGGGTGCACCTGTCCTCTGAAGGAAGAAGAAGGATTCTACATGGAGAATGTGTATAGATTATAAACGATTGAATAAAGTGACAATTAAGAATCGATACCCTCTACCTCGTTCCGATGATCTGATAGACCGTTTGGCCGGAGCGAAGTATTTGCCTAAGATTGATTTGCGTACGGGTTATCACCAAATCCGTATCTATGCTAAACACATAGATAGAACCGCATTCCGAACTAGATATGGTCACTACGAGTTTCTTGTATTACCTTTTGGTTTGACCAATGCTCCTGCCACCTTCTAGCAAATGATGAACGATTTGTTCCGAGATTTTCTGGGCAAATTCGTTGTAGTGTTCTTAGATGACATCTTGGTATATAGCCGAACGCTTGAGGATCACATAGGACACCTCCGGATTGTCTTAGTTATTCTAAGACAGCATAGGCTCTATGCCAAGATGAGTAAATGTGACTTCTCTATGATTTCCGGGTTTTTTAGCGAACTCAGGAGTGAGTTCTTAGAGGAGAGGAAGTATGTCATGTGCACGGATTGGTATCTGACGTGTACTGGGTACACAAGACTAGCTCAGGTAGCCTGGGGAGGCTTAGAGCTAGGCAGGCTTGATTCTCGGGTTGAGTGGCAAGGGTACGAACCAGTTTGAGGTCTTCGCTATTTTTGGCGCTTGGGGCCCGAGTCTATAAAAGGGGCCCAGGGGTTCAGTTCTCAGGGAGCCGATGGGAGCAAGTTTCGTTCCCAGGTGCTAGGTCTGATCCTGGATTGAGTCGTGGACGCGTGCCTGCATCTTAGCGTAGCCCAAGGCCCAGTATCAGATCCGAGGCTTCACAGCGCCACCTGGTGGTATGGGACACTAGGCTGGTTTGGATCTAGTTGGGAGTTCGTGCCAGTAGCTCAGCTCGTGGCTCGGAGGGGACATCTCCTGATTCGTGATCACATCCCGTAGATGTCATGGTTGGGTGGTGAGCAGCCTGCTTAGTTTCTTACGTTGTGTGTGTGTGTTCTTGTGTTTGCTTGCAGATCAGAGGTTTCAGGAGTGCTGGGACGTGTCACCAGTGCCCAGAAAAGCCTTCAACTTCGAAGGGAAAAGAGACAGAGAAGCCACGAGGACCGCAAAAGCCAATGGTAGGAGGAATTCTTGATATACTGGGTCATGTTTCAAACCCAGAAGAACGAGAATTGCTGCTATCATGGGGCAAAGTCAGAGACCAGTAAGCGCTAATTTTATTTGATCCAGGGGCTACTGATAATTTCATATCAGAGGACCTAGCCCTGAGGCTGGGAATAAAGACGGAGGAGTTGGGCAGGGCTTTGGATGCCGATCAGATGTTCTGTGGGAATCCTGTGCCAGTCACTCCCTTGATAGGGAAGCTCCATCTTCATGTACAGAGTTATGTGGATCAGGAAGACTTCTTCATTTCTCCACTGAAACATCATGATGTAGTCTTGGGAATGCCTTGGTTTCATCGCAAGGCAATGAAGTTGACTCTTCCTGAAAGAGTGCTGGAGTTTGTGCATAGGGGGAAAAATCAGCGTTTAGTTGCCAGGAATAAAGGGGACACTATCCCCATTGTATCTGATGTTACATGTGGTAAAGCAATAAAGTCTGCAATTTCTGCGTACATGGTTTTTGTAAAAGAAAAAGAGAATGATATGCATGCTGAAATGAATGATGCAGACAAAGATAAGTTTCAGTTTCTTGTAAACTTTAAAAATTGCTTTTCCGATGCTTTACCAGGGGAGTTACCCCCAGAGAGACCAGAAGATCATCAGATAGAGTTAATGCTTGGTAGTGAGCCATCAAACAGACCACCTTATAGAGTCAGTGCGACTCAGAGAGAGGGAATTATGGCTCAGGTACAGGACTTGCTGTCCAAAGGGTTGATTCAGCCCAGCTCGTCTCCTTTTTGTTCCCCTGTACTTCTAGTACAGAAGAAAGATGGTTCATTCCGTATGTGCGTCGATTATCGTGCACTGAACAAAATGACCATCAAGAATAGATTCCCTATTCCGCGCATTGATGATGTGCTGGATCAGTGAAATGGAGCTTCAGTTTTCAGCAGGATAGACTTAAAGAGTGGCTATCACCAAGTGAGGATACAGCCTCAGGATGTGCACAAGACAGCATTCCACACTACATTCAGGTTGTATGAATACTTAGTGATGCCTTTTGGGTTGACAAATGCTCTAGCCACATTCAATACGATGATGGATCGTAT
This sequence comes from Dipteris shenzhenensis, assembly GCF_047967505.1. NCBI lineage: Eukaryota > Viridiplantae > Streptophyta > Polypodiopsida > Gleicheniales > Dipteridaceae > Dipteris > Dipteris shenzhenensis. The sequence goes on from NC_141625.1 coordinate 41,733,688, forward strand.
CTTCCGAAAGTACAGGCATTTCACGGGTACTTTCTTTGATGATATCCTAGTCTTTTCTAAGACAAAGGAAGAGCACAGGGAACATCTTGCTATAGTGTTTCAAGAATTGAGAAATCATCAGCTCTATGCAAACAGCAAGAAAAGTGAATTTTTCTTGGAAGAAATCCATTATCTGGGGCATATAATATCCAAGAATAGGATACAGATGGATCCAGCAAAGATCGGTGCCATTCAAGAATGGCCAGAGCTGAAAATTGTGCATGAGTTCGAAGTTTCCTAGGCTGTGTTCTTACTACAGAAGGTTTATCAGGCATTTTGCTGATATCGCAGCTCCATTACATGACCTTACTAAGAAAAATGCAGCCTTCACGTGGGGAATATCACAGAAGAAAAATGCAGCCTTCACATGGGGAATATCACAGAAGAAAGCATTCAATACACTCAAGGAGAAGTTGACTATAGAGCCTATTCTTGTAGTCCCGGATCTTTATCAATCTTTTGATGTTGATTGCGATGCTTGTGGAGAATGTGTTGGGGCTGCATTGCATCAGAATGGTGATGTAGTGGCCTATGAAAGCAGGAGACTTCGGGATGTAGAGAGATATATAGGAGTCTATGAGAAAGAGTTATTAGCTGTAATTCATGCCATCCATACATGGAAGCACTATCTTTTGGGTGTAGATTTTACTGTTAAGACAGATCACCAAAGTCTGAGATACTTTTTGACTCAGACCAAGCTTTCCGAGAAGCATATGAAATGGGCAAACATGCTGTCAATGTATCATTTTCAGATTGTCCATACCCCAGGAATTCGGAACAGAGTGGCAGATGCCTTGTCCCGAAGGCCCCAGGTTAATAATGTGACTATTGCTTATCATCAGGACCTGGAAGGCATGAGGGAGCAATATGCTCGTGATGCAGATTTTGGTGAAATTTTACAGCAAATGCAAGAGGGGCAAACCACGAGTCACTATTCCCTGAAAGATGGGTATCTAATGAAAGATGATTGCCTATGCATCACCCAGGAGATGAGGAAAAAGATTTTGGAGGAATGCCATGCACCTCCCTATGCTGGACATGAAGGAATTACAGCAACAACTCTAGCACTAGAGAGGTATTTCTTTCGGCCAGGGATGCGGAAAGATATACATCAGTTTGTTACTGAATGCCTTACGTGTCAGAAAGTGAAGTATGATAGACGGAAGGCACTTGGCCTACTTATGCCTCTTCCCGTGCCTCAGGCACCATGGGAAAGTATTACAATGGACTTTATTTTTGATTTGCCAAGATCAAAGTCAGGGAATGATGGGATTTGGACTATCATTGATAGATTCAGCAAGCAAGCTCATTTCATTCCGGTTCGCAAAACCATAAAGGCAGATCATATGGCTAAGCTTTTCATGGCACAGATCTTTAAGCATCATGGTATGCCTAAGTCCATTGTTAGTGATCGAGATCCCAGAATGACCAGTCTATTCTGGAGAGCTTTATTTGATAACATGGGGACGAATCTGAATTTTTCTTCTTCTTTCCATCCCTAGATAGATGGTCAAAGTGAAGTAGCAAATTCTACAGTTTTGGATATTCTACAGTTTTGGATATGCTGAAATGCTACGTGGGTGACCAAAGTTCAGACTGGGAAAAGTACCTACCATTGGTAGAGTTTGCTTACAATAATACAGTACATAGCTCTACAGGGAAAGCCCCTTTTGAGGTCATATATGGAAAGGTGATTTTGCCACCTATATTGAGGACCAAAGATGAAATATTTGCAGCTGATCAGTTTGTGAGAGACCTCCAGACAGCTTACAGCCAAGTCCGGACAGCAATTGAAAGGTCTCAAGAGAAACATAAAAGAGCTGCAGATAAGCATAGGAGACAGCTAGATCTCAAGGAAGGGGACTGGGTACTTTTGAAGTTTGAAAAAGCTAGGCTCCGCAAGTTTAAAGGCAAACAGAAAGTGTATGTAAAGTTAATCTCCCAGATACTATGGCCCTTTCAGGGTTACGGAAAGAATAAATGAGGTTGCATACAGGTTAGCATTGCCAGAGCATTGGAGGATTCACAATGCATTCCATGTGAGTATTCTAAAGAAATTCCAGGGACTAGAGCCTACACAACCAGTATCAGAGGATCCACCAGAATTGGATGAGCTGGAGGAGGTCCTTCAGCCAGAGCAGATTGTGTACCATACTGTATGCAAAGGCCCTCAGGGTAAGGAGTTTTACAGGTATCTTGTAAAATTCAAGAATTTTACGGCATTAGATGCCAAGTGGATGGACGAAGACATGTTATCCGATCATCCACAGCTTTTGGATGTTTACAAAGAAGCTTTTCAGTTGAGGTCAATTGAATAGAAGCCGAGGGGATGTCACCACAATGTAAATATCCTAAGTCAAAGTACAGTTGACTATTTATTTGATCATAATTAAAGAGTTTTATATGTGTTAATTATGGTCAAAGAGTTCTTTTAATGGTCAAAGAATTGACTACGGTCAAAGACACTTGACTCTAGTCAAGTAAACCTGACTTCGGTCGGGGAGACTTGATTTATTACCAAGAGGGTTAACTGCGGTTAACCAGAGAACCACAGAGCTGACTACGGTCAGAGAGTGTTGACTTCGGTCAACAAGACTTGGCATGCGCCAAGAGAGTTAACACCGGTTAACCAAGATGTGCCAACTTCGGTTGGAGAGACTTGGCTATAATTAAGGCGCCTCGACCCTTGGTCAAAGCTCCTTAATTATAATCAAGAGTGTTGACTCCGGTCAACCAGAGAATAAATATATATTTTTATATTTGTTTAGGTGTGCACATGTATTCAGTGGGGACGCCCACCGTGACTAATTCTGACTAGAATTAGTCCACAGTGTGTTATTTGCATGCAAAGCGCTAACAATTAATGGGTGCCATGGTGGTGCGCTTTAATTAATTGTTGCAGGTACTAGGAAGAGTTATTTTTCCTAAGCGTTACCGGAGCCTAATAAGCATCTAGGAGGCGGTTCGTGTGACCAAGTGCTTTGAAGACTCCAGAATGGCCCTTAGTGGCATGTAATAGGACTTAGTCTAAATTTTAGACAAGTGGCATGTTGCCAATTTGAAATGAGCTTGAAGCACTTGTAATGAAGGATTCACGTTTTGGATTAGAGTGTGTATCAGACAGCTCTACGCTGAACTTTTGTAACAGATTCTCTTCAAGTAATAAAATACCTTCGGGGGGGTCCAGCCCGACATGTTGTCCTGGGCCCTAGTGTGTCTGTTGAGAGAGAGAGAGAGAGAGGGAGAGCAAAAAGGGAAGTGTGCTTGCTGTCTTTTACGAAGGAGGTTCGTAGTGAATCAAAGAGTAATTGCTGTCCAAGAGTGAGAGGGATTACATTAGCTGTGGCCCTTGGATTCATCTAGGTATATGCTTCTGCTATTAGCGGATATGCAAATTTCACCTTGTGAAGTTTTCGTCCAAGTTGCGGCCTGCTGGTATTGTGATTATTCTTTCTATCTTAAATGGTGTGTTGCCCTATCAGCTAGATTTAGATGCTCGTTTGGGAGAGACTTAAATGAAATGGTTTAGACTTCACAAGCAGTTGTAGCTTGAATGAAGAGATTTTGGACTACTTTTTGATTAGCCTTCTCCTTTAGTGCTAGCCTTCGTCATGGCTGAGTTTGCCCTTCACCTCCAGAGTGCCGACAAAAACTCAGTACGAAGACTTTGTATAAAAGGATGCTCAAGTATGTGTGGGTGTGTGGATTTGTATGTGTGAGAGCATATTTTTTTACTATGGTCTAAACCCACTGTTGGGCGCTGATGACGTTAGTGGGGATGTCATAGTAGCTTGTCCTTGCTATGCGTGATGGAGGTTATGGTTTTGTTCCTGGATTCATCTAGGTATATGGTCATATAGACATCTTTTTCAAATATCCTTATTTGATGAGAGTGTGTTCTTAAATTTATCTTCGAGAGATACTTGGCCTCGCAAAGCCCATTAATGAGATCATCCATCCTTGGTAAATGATATTTGTTCTTGATTGTCAGTTTGTTCCCAGCCTTATAATCTACACAGAAACGCATGAAGTGTCTTTCTTCTTAACTAGAAGCATTGGTGCATCCCTATTGGAAAACACACATACACTTGTCTGGAATATAGCAAAGCTATGTTGAGATTGACATCTCCAGGTGTTCTGTACAGAGTCAGGGCCTTTGATGTGGGTGTGACCGCCCAGTGAGAGAGGTCTCAGTTAGTCCGTATTCAGGCTCTTTTTCGACCTCCACAGGACTCGCTCCAGCACAACTCCGGCACCCACGAGACAGGGCCGAAGCAGCCCCGTTCCAGATTTCGATCTGCTCACCAGCACCTATTCTCCTGGTCGGCTGCCCTCTTCAGCCCCTGGTTGCTGTCCACTCCCTGTTTCCAGTCATGGCTGCTGAAACAAAGGATTCCACTCCGGATCTCCGCGTTCCCCCTATGTCCAGCTTCTTTCAAGAGTCTGACAAGCCTGTACGCATCCCCACCCTTCCTACATTTCCAGATGCTCGACAGTTGGATGGGACCAACTATTCCCTTTGGAAAATTCAGATGGCATCCGTATTGGAATCTTATGATCTTGCCGAGTTTGTTGATCCCGGGATCCCTCGTCCGACTCCTGAGGATGATCCGCATGCTTCTCTTATCTGGGACAAATTGAATGCTCGTGTGCGCTCGTTCATCTTTCTCAATTGTCAACCAGGGGTTCTCAATCATATCAAGCACCTTACTTCTGCACGTGCTATTTGGGAATTCCTTGATGGCATGTATCTTCGCGTCACTCCCATGAAACGTATCTCCTTGGAAGTTCAGCTTCGTCGCCTCGATCCGGCTACTTCCTCTTCCATACGGGACCACATCAATAAAATGCAGAGCATGCATCAGGACATCCTCCATGCAGGCAAGGATATCTTCTCCGAAGATATGGCTATTACTCTCTTATCTCATGTTATTACAGACAGTCGATACGCCGCATTCTATTCTTCTCTTATTACCTCTGGCCGCCTCAGCACCATCACTTGGGAGGAACTTGTCCCCACGATGATGGATCAAGAGGAACAGTTCATCAAATCCTCTGATGGCCCTTCTGAGGCTCTTGTGGCCCACCGTCCTAAACCTCGATCCAAGAATGCTCCGTCCTCTGCCGCTAGCCCATCTTCTTCAGATCCCTCCAGCGACCGTCCTGCTCCCAAAGGCAATTGCAATCACTGTGGCACTCCCGGCCATTATTGGCGCAATTGTCCCTACCGCAAACACAAACGAGCCGACGCACCCATGGCTGCTGCGGCTGATGCTTCCCTTACTCCCACCCCTGCATTTGTTCACTTTGAGCTCTTGAATTCGGTACCCCTTTCTGAAGTAGAGTCATTGGCTCTCCATAGTTCCGATGCTCATGAATGGATCGTTGATAGTGGGGCTTCTCGGCATATGACCCCCTCCTCCTCGCTGCTCCAGGATCTCACTCCTCATCCTGGTCGTGTCTGCATCGGCGACAAGCACTCTATTCCTGTTCATTCAGAGGGCTCTCTTGATATTATTCATGATGGCAAAGGGGTTAAACACTCCTCTCGTGTTCTTTATGTTCCGTCTCTCGGCTTTCATCTCCTTTCGGTTCATCAGATTTGTCAAAGCAATATGAAGGTCGAGTTTGAAGCGACCTCTGTTACCATCCGCGATCATGCTACAGGACTGCCGGTTTGGACCGGCCATTCTACCAATGGTATCTACAAGCTTGTCGCCCTTCCCTCCCTTACAGGCACCTCCCTTGGCGACCTTTGGCACTACCGGTTTGGTCATCTACACATTGATGCTCTCCATCGTGCATTCCGTGACCAGCTTGTCCTCGGCCTCCCTAACGTCGGCACTCGCCAAGGTCTCTATCCCTCTTGTATATTGGGCAAACAACATTGCGAGCCGTTCGCCCGTCATGCCTCTCGCCGTGCCACCGTTCCGCTTGGCATTGTTCACCTCGACTTATGTGGCCCTATGCAGGCTATGTCACTGGGGGGAGCCTCGTACTACATGCTCCTTGTTGATGACTTCAGTGGCTATTCTTGGATCTATTTTCTTTCCCACAAGGATCTGGCTTTCAGTCGATTCCAGACCTGGGCTGGCCCTGGTTGTGAAAGAATCCAACCACTCGCTCAAAATTTTTCGTGCTGATAAGGGTGGTGAGTTCACCTCTCTCGAGTTTGATCGGTTCTTGAGTAGTCATGGTGTCAAACGGGGATTTGCCAACACAGGTACCCCTTCTGATAATGGCGTGGTTGAACGTAAACATCGTACCGGCGTTGAAATGGCTCGGACAATGCTGACTCACAGTCAGCTCCCTCAGTCCCTTTGGGCTGAGGCCATGATGACAGCGATCCATACTCTTAATCGCTCTCCGACATCAGCGGTTCCAGGCTTGACCCCTTATCAGGCTTACTATGGTTCTAAGCCCGATGTTCCTCATTTTCGAGTGTTTGGTTGTGATGCTTATGTTCATATTCCTAAATCTGATCGTGGAAAGCTTGATCCTAAGTCCCACAAGCTCTTGTTTGTGGGCTACAACTCCGTCTCCACTGGATATCGCCTATATGATCCCCGCCGCCGCATCATCTCCGTGAGCAGGGATGTCCTTTTCGACGAGCAGGTCCTTCCGCCATTCTCCGACTCTCCTCCTGTTCTTGGAGATCCGTCTGATGCCCCGGAGCCCTCTACCCCTCCACCTGCCTCGTCCCCCGTTACATCTCCTCCTATTCCCTCTCCTCCGCCTCCTTCTCCGGCTCCAACCTCGTCTGCTCCTCCCTTGGAACCCCGCTCGGTACGTGTTCCGCGATGGCTCATTGATACTCTCGAGTCTCCACTCCTCCGGTCTTGAGGATCCCTACTCCGAACCGCACCCTGATGATGGTCCTCGTCGCTCTCATCGCCACCCCCCACCGTCCTCTTCTGATCCCCTCCATGTCAATTACGCCCTTATGTCTCGCATCCTCGCCACTCGCGAGTCAACTACCGTTCCTCAGGCTCTGGCCCAGCCTCATTGGAAACAGGCTATGGAAGCGGAAATTCATGCTCTTCTTCGGAACCACACCTGGGACCTTGTTCCTCGTCCCTCTCACCGTTCCGTGATCGGTGTCCGGTGGATATTCAAAACAAAGTACGCCTCTGATGGCTCTTTCGACAAGTATAAAGCTCGGCTGGTGGCTAAAGGCTATGCTCAACGACCCGGCATCGATTATGGGGAGACCTTTGCACCTACCGCCCGGATGAGCACCATCCGAACGATCCTTGCTCTTGCGGCCCACCATCAGTGGCCCATTTTTCAAATGGACGTCAAATCTGCGTTTTTGAATGGCGATCTTCAAGAAGAGGTATATGTGGATCAGCCACCCGGCTTCATTGATTCTCGTTCTCCTACCATGGTCTGTCGCCTTCGCAAGGCCCTCTACGGTCTCAAGCAAGCTCCTAGGGCTTGGAATCAGAGCATTGATACTTTCTTCTGCCGCCAAGGGCTTCAGCGCTCTCTGGCTGATCCCAATCTTTATCTCTTTCATGAAGGACAGCTTCATACCTTCATCATTCTTTATGTGGATGATTTGATTCTTACTGGGAGTCATACCACTCATATCCTTGCCATTAAAGTTGCTCTTCAAACTGAATTTGAGATGACGGATATGGGCCTCCTCCATTTTTTCTTGGGTCTCGAGATTTGGCAGACCAAGAGGGGGTATTTTGTCTCTCAGCAGTGCTATGTTCACGAGCTCCTCGAAACTTTCCACATGGCTGATTGTCAGCCCATCACTTCTCCCATGGATCTCAACTCTAAACTCTCTGCTTCTGGGTCCACTGCTTATCCTGATGCCTCCCTCTACCGCCAGCTTGTTGGTTCTCTTATCTGGCTCCTTAACACTCGGCTGGATCTCGGCTTCTCTGTCGGCACCCTCAGTACCTTTATGCAAACCCCTTCGCTTTCTCATTGGCAGGCTGCTCGACGTCTCCTCCGCTATCTTCAGGGAACCTCTACTTTCGGGCTCCTATATACTGCCGGTGGCTCCTCTCCTTCCCCGCTCACTCTCCGAGGTTGGAGTGACTCTGATTGGGCTGGCGACCCCGATTCTCGCCGCTCTACCACGGGCTATGTTTTCTCCTTTGGCTCTGCGGCTATCTCCTGGTCCAGTAAACGACAACCCACGGTCGCCCTATCCTCCACCGAGGCTGAGTATCATGCCATGTGTAGTGCCACTTGTGAGGCTGTGTGGCTTCGGCGCCTTCTTCTCGATTGTGGTTTTCAGCAACACGCTCCTACCACACTTTTTTGTGACAATCAAAGCTGTCTCGCCCTTGCTCGCAATCCGGTCTTCCATGCTCGGACAAAGCACATCGAAATTCAGTACCACTACACTCGGGAGAAGGTTCTTGACGGTACCATTTTGCTCCTCTTCAGCACCACTACCGACAACGTCGCCGACATTTTCACCAAACCCGTTTCCTCTCCCCTCCTCCAGCGTCATGCCAGCTCTCTGGGTCTTGTGCCACACCCTGGAGCTGAGAGGGGGTGTTGAGATTGACATCTCCAGGTGTTCTGTACAGAGTGAGGGCCTTTGATGTGGGTGTGCCCGCCCAGTGAGAGAGGTCTCAGTTAGTCCGTATTCAGGCTCTTTTTCGACCTCCACAGGACTCGCTCCAGCACAACTCCGGCACCCACGAGACAGGGCCGAAGCGGGGGACAGAGGGGGACAGACCAGGCCGACCAACCCTGGCCAACCAGCTCCTGGCCGACCAACTCTGGCCGACCAGCCCCTGGCCGACCAGCTCCTGGCTGACCAGCTGGTCGGCCCAGTTGGCTGACCGACCAGCTGGTCGGCCTAGGCCAACTGGACCAACCACCTACCCTGGCCTCCCCTACATAAGGGCCCTCCCCCTCCTCATTTTGATCATCTTCTGGTGCAGCTCCTCAGGCCTCCTGCAGCTCTCTGCCTCCTCCAGTGCTCCTCTGCTGCCCTGCTGCCTGCCCTCGCTCCCCTTGCAGATCTTTCACCCCTGCCTGTTGCTGTCCTTCAGTTCAGCCCTGGTGTTCCTGCTTCTCAGCTCATATTTGCACCTCTCCTTCCAGCTTCCGCTGCTGCCTTTGAGTGCCCGCATTGCTGAGATTCAGAACAGCATTACTCTGCCTTCTACAGTCTCTCTCAGGCTCTTCTAGCAGGCTGTACTACAGGTTTTGTATTGCTGTTATAGAGCAGTATTTTCTCCTCTATTTATGAGGATTGTATCTACATTTTACTGCTTCATTGAGAGCTGAATTACAGCAACCTTTCAGGCCTACTGGTGTCTCATGCTTTCCTGTTATATTCACTCACTGCTCATATATTAACAAGCTAATGCAACATGTAGATGAATGTATGTCCTTGCAATTCCCAACTGAGAAAACAAGACAAATATCAGCTCTGCTGCCCTCTCCTGACAGTCTTGTGCTCCCCTTGTGGCTCAAGGCATGCACCTGGATCTGTCCCTATACAGGCTGAGGTCGGAACTGAATGCTGATCCCTGGAACTGCCTCTTTTCTTCACCCCCGATAGTGATCTGCAGACTGGATCCCTAGATCCATGGAACCTCACAGTGAGGCTCCTTATATAGGGTAAGTAACCCTAACAGACTGGCCGACCAGAAGAGCAGCCAGCCAACCGGATCCCGAGTCTGGCCGACCACTCCGTGCACTGATCTGACCAGGCTGCCACCTGGCAGCACCAATATGGCTGACCGTGCTGTTTGTACAGCCGTCTTCCTGTTTGTCTACCGACCTGCTGCAGTCTGCTTCTGTCCCTGCTGGCCTGCTGCAGGTCTTGTTGGCAGCCATTCTGACAGGCCGACCAGCTACTGTTGTTGGAGCCTATAAAGCCCCATCCCAGCCTCTTTCTGAGTTCTTTGGCCCTCCATTTGGGCTCATGGCTGGGCTCTTTCCAGCCCCACAGCCACCCCTTAAACGTTGACACGGGTGGCCTATTGGGATGCCCTAAAATAACATGAAGAACAAACTCTTTCTGTCGCCCATGTTGCAACCATCTTGCTGCCCGTTTGACAGTATCAGTCCATCCCACTACTGATGCATCTATTCATAACATAGTGCAGGGGTCAAGCTCCTTTGCTCTCCTCATCTAGGGGCTTACATGTGGGGCATTGTCCCTATACTTCCGACAACCTTGAGGTGACTTACTAGGTTGCACTTGGCCTAGCCTGATGTTGTTATGCAATTGGCCTAGCCTGGTGTTGTTATGCAGTAAATGAAAGGTTTCCGATCATCCATCCTTGGTAAAGGATATTTGTTCTTGTTTGTCAGTTTGTTCCCAGCCTTATAATCTACAGAGAAACGCATAAAAGTGTCTTTCTTCTTAACTAGAAGCATTGGTGCATCCCTATTGGAAAACACACGTACTCTTGTCTGGAATATAGCAAAGCTAATGCAACATGTAGATGAATGTATGTCGTGGCAATTCCCAACTGAGAAAACAAGACAAATATCAGCTCTGCTGGTCTCTCCTGACAGTCTTGTGCTCCCCTTGTGGCTCAAGGCATGCACCTGGACCCTCGAAAGTGATCTCAAGACTGGAGTCCTAGATCCATGGAACCTCACAGTGGGGCTCCTTATATAGGGTAACTAACCCTAACAGACTGGCCGACCAGAAGAGCAGCCAGCCAACCGGATCCAGAGTCTGGCCGACCACTGACCCGACCAGGCTGCCACCTGGCAGCACCAATATGGCTGACCGTGCTGTTTGTATAGCCATATTCCTGTTTGTCTGCCGACCTGCTGCAGTCTGCTTCTGTCCCTGCTGGCCTGCTGCAGGTCTTGTTGGCAGCCATTCTGACAGGCCGACCAGCTACTGTTGTTGGAGCCTATAAAACCCCATCCCAGCCTCTCTTTCTGAGTTCTTTGGCCCTCCATTTGGGCTCATGGCTGGGCTCTTTCCAGCCCCACAGCCACCCCTTAAACGTTGACACAGGTGGCCTATTGGGATGCCCTAAAATAACATGAAGAACAAACTCTTTCTGTCGCCCATGTTGCAGCCATCTTGCTGCCCTTTTGACAGTATCAGTCCATCCCACTACTGATGCATCTATTCATTACATAGTGCAGGTGTCAAGCTCCTTTGCTCTCCTCATCTAGGGGCTTCCATGTGGGGCATTGTACCTATACTTCCGACAACCTTGAGGTGACTTACTAGGTTGCACTTGGCCTAGCCTGATGTTGTTATGCAGTAAATGAAAGGTTTCCATTAATGAGATCATCCATCCTTGGTAAAGGATATTTGTTCTTGATTGTCAGTTTGTTCCCAGCCTTATAATCTACACAGAAACGCATAGAAGTGTCTTCTTCTTAACTAGAAGCATAGGTGCATCCCTATTGGAAAAAACACGTACACTTGCTGGAATATAGCAAAGCTAATGCAACATGTAGATGAATGTATGTCCTTGCAATTCCCAACTGAGAAAACAAGACAAATATCAGCTCTGCTGGTCTCTCCTGACAGTCTTGTGCTCCCCTTGTGGCTCAAGGCATGCACCTGGATCTGCCCCTATACAGGCTGAGGTCTGAACTGAATGCTGATCCCTGGAACTGCCTCTTTTCTTCACCCTCGAAAGTGATCTGCAGACTGGATCCCTAGATCCATGGAACCTCACAGTGGGGCTCCTTATATAGGGTAAGTAACCCTAACAGACTGGCCGACCAGAAGAGCAGCCAGCCAACCGGATCCAGAATCTGGCTGACCACTCCGTGCACTGACCCGACCAGGCTGCCACCTGGCAGCACCAATATGGCTGACCGTGCTGTTTGTACAGCCGTCTGCACCTTTTGCCTGTCCTGTTTGTCTGCTGCAGTCTGCTTCTGTCCCTGCTGGCCTGCTGCAGGTCTTGTTGGCAGCCATTCTGACAGGCCGACCAGCCACGGTTGTTGGAGCCTATAAAACCCCATCCCGGCCTCTCTTTCTGAGTTCTTTGGCCCTCCATTTGGGCTCATGGCTGGGCTCTTTCCAGCCTCACAGCCACCCCTTAAACGTTGACACAGGTGGCCTATTGGGATGCCCTAAAACAACATGAAGAACAAACTCTTTCTGTCGCCCATGTTGCAGCCATCTTGCTGCCCTTTTGACAGTATCAGTCCATCCCACTACTGATGCATCTATTCATAACATAGTGCAGGTGTCAAGCTCCTTTGCTCTCCTCATCTAGGGGCTTACATGTGGGGCATTGTCCCTATACTTCCGACAACCTTGAGGTGACTTACTAGCCTGATGTTATGCAATTGGCCTAGCCTGATGTTGTTATGCAATAAATGAAAGGTTTCCAAGGCAGAAGACAAATGTTGCTCGAATTCACATCAATATGCGACATGAGTTTTACCATTTCCCCACGAAGATGACGAGCAGCCGACACTGCTTACCCTGCATTGAAGCATCAATGCGGGCAGCGGAAGTATATTTATTAATGAAATCATTTCCAAGGCAATAAATGAAAGGTTTCCAAGGCAGAAGAGAAATGCTGCTTAGTCTGAATACACGAATTCACATCAATATACGACACCAATTGTTGCCCCACGAAGATCACGAGCAGCGACACTGCTCACTCTGCATTGAAGGATCAATGCAGGCAGCCATAGACATGGCTGAAGTTTATTTATTTGCACTTGAGCCGGGGGCATTCTAGCCTCCCCCTTGTTGTTGTTGAAGTTTATTTCTAAACACTGTTAAGTGGTTTAAGTTATTAAAGTTTGCATTGTGGCTATTTATGAGGTTTATGACTGAGTAGACGAGGATTACTGCCCTTTAGTTTCTTGAAGTCCGGTTACAACCCCCTTCACCCTCTAGCTCTGGCTGCCTCTTCCTGCCCCCTTGCTGCCTCTCCGCGCCCCTCTACCACCTTGCTCTCGCCCCCCGCTGCCAGCCCTTTCCGTCGTGCTCTCCCGCCCCTCCACCCTGCTCTCTCCCCCCCTGCTGGCTGCCCCTGCCCCCTTCTGCCTGCTCTCCCTCCCCTCCGCCTCACTCCCTCTCCCCCCCACTGCTTGCCACCCCATTGCCTAATCTGCTGCCTAAACCTTCCACCTCAGCACTCCTCCCCCCTTTGCTGCTCCTCTGCCGACTCTGCTCCTCCTCTCAGCCCTTCTCTCCCCTCCCCTTCTCTCTCTCTCTCTCTCTCCCTCTCAATCCCTCCCTTTCTCTGAACCCCTACCTCCCTCTCAGTTCCCCCCTTCAGCCTCTCCCTCCCTCTCCTTCTTTTAGCCTCCCCCTTCATCCTACTCCAAGTGATGGATGGATTTTCAAAATTTTTGAGTCAGCCGTCCACTTCCGATTGACGAATGGCCACCCATTCAGCCAATCATCGACCTCTTCCACCGGCCACGAGAACTTGCGTATTCTTCAAGAGATGAGTTTCAAAAGAGAGTTTGATTGAGTATGCTTGTGCTTTCTAAGTTAGGAATGTAATTTTGCCTCTTTGTAGGAAGTGATATATAAGTGTAAAGGGTCCATTTAGCTTTTTATGTTTTAAATAAGAGAGAGAGAGAGAGAGAGAGAGAGAGAGAGAGAGAGATTTTATACTTGTTTTTTGGAAGATTTGTTTCTTGACTTCTTTATTTTTGCTTAGTCACCTTCCTCCTTTATTTTTTGTTAGCACTGCCTTCCAGGCAGAGCTATCGTAACACTTTTCTTAAAAAAGTATCCCACACCATTTTTCACCACGTGGCCCCTTCTATTTTGGTTCTCTTTCTCACATAGACACTCACTCACACACACTTTCTTTTTTTAGAACTCTCTCTCTCTCTCTCTCTTTGTACATACTTGGGCCTCCATCACAAGTGTTGCAAATTAATCATTCATTCGACAGAACCAATTGAAGGCAGTGCTCACGAGTACTTGTACTCACTTGTTTTCTTTCTCTTTTGTTTTGTTTTTTTGTTTTTTTGTTTTTTTGACGTATTTTAGTAAGCACTGGCTTTGCCCAAGAGACTTTGCGGGTCTTTAGAAACCTAGTATAGCTGCTTATTCTTGGGCACTGATGATGACATAAGTGTTGCTTTGCTTGCTAAGTATGTCTTCCTTTTGTTTTTCATTAAACTTTTTATTTACCTCTATTTTTTCTTCTCTTTCGTTTTATCTTTTGTTTTCTGTGTAGATTTTTTTTTTCCACGAAAAAGACTTCTATTAAGTAAGAAAAAAAACCCGCGAGAGCAAGCTCAAAGCGGAATACATCATGAAATCATGAGGATAAATAAAAAATCCCTCAGAGTGAGGTGGAAAACAACCAAGGCTGAGGCTGAAAGTGCCATCTCAACCCTGTAGTCGTTTCAGAGAAGAAAGGAGAATCCTTCCATTCCCTGCAGAAAGAAGCCCTCCTAGCTGAGGCTGCACAGGAGTCCCCCTGCATACCCGTCCATACGGCCATCAAAGTATGTACGATGTCTGTCCAGATACTAGCCAATGTGTGCGAGGGATGAACCTGAGTACCCTCCATAGCCTCTGTGCATCTGGCTCTCCAGATATGCCAGGCTGCTATGCTCGCTAGAATCTCCCAAGAAGTATCCACAGAGGCATGTACAGCTGTAAAAGCAAGGTGTGGTACCACATCCAACGAGCAGGACTCAATCCGATGACGTCGAACCGAAATGGCTTGAGAGGAGTCAACTCCCTCATAGAAAACTTGAGGTCCTGTAAGAGAAAGCCAAGCCACCGAGCCCCATGTCATAAAAAGTGGGGAATGGGCAAATTGACTGAAAATCCTGGCTAACCCCATCCAAATCAACCTCGCCTGTCTGCAATCCCATAAGCAATGCTGAATAGACTTCGAAGCAGAAAGGCATCGAGGGCATGTAGGGTCGGCTCCGAACCTGGACCTCCAAAGGTTCACTGCAATCCCTCCATGGATAGAAAGCCAAAAGAAGATAGTGATCTTTCTATTCCTGTGGGATTTCCAGAGCCTCCTCCAGAAGCACCTCTGCTGATCCGCAGTAATACCAAAAGTCTCCCAATGAGGAACTCTGGAGAGTCTCCAACCTCTACTACTGAGCTGAAACCTCCTGGCATTACTGACCGTGTAACGAAAGAAGGGGATGCTCTTCTCTCGATGCCCTGCGTCAATCCACTCCCACTCTCCGGGGTCCCACTGTAAATACCTGATGGGAACTCCCCCATAGAGCCAGAGCCTCCAAGACCCGGTGGAGAGTAGCCGGGGGTCTGGGTCTAGGAACCACTCTGAATCTGATCCCTGCATCAAAAGACCTACAACCCTAATAGGCTGAAAAGCAGACTCAAGCAAGATGTCCTCTGTGGACCTGAGCAATCTGCCACCATCCTGGACACTAAAAACCAAAGCATCCTCCTGTGCATCTCGGAAAGCTAAGACCTGAAGCGGAACCCCGCCTCTCGAGAAAGTACCTGCCCAAGTGGAGGAAGTGAGTGGCATATCATCTGTGTCTATCCAAGCCTCTGGAAGGGCTGCCTCAATCTGCAAGATCCTCCCTGCACTCCCTCTGAGATGTACTGTCAACCTTGATTTGGTTTCCTCTGGAAGCCTACGGAAAGCTTTCCAAGATCCCAAAGAAGTAGCAAGTCCCCTCTCCCACTTGGCCCATTGCATGTAGAGTGAGGCACCCAGTGGCCTGCCAAGATCATCTAAAATACTGTCGTTCCACATGATGGGCTGCCTATGAATCTCTTCCCGGGAGGAAGGAGGAATCCTCCAAAGAGAGCTTCTGAAACTGGCCCAAGCTTTCAGAATGGCAACCATGAGAGGGGACGAAGGTGACCTGAAGATCCATCTAACACTGCTCATCCAGTCTCCTCCTGAAGAAGGTGTGCACCTCTGTATGCTGCTGATAAGAAAGTCCTTCCACGGTTCCTGCCCTGGCATAAGTTCTCGCACCACCATCTTGCAAAGTAAAGCTCTGCACTGTAAATCAGGATCAATAATATTGAGACCCCCATCTTGTGTAGGGAGGATGAGGGTCTCCCAAGCCACCCTGGCTAAGGCATCTGCTGTGCCATCAAGCCCACTCCAGAGAAAGTTCCTGATCGGTCTTCTGAGCTGAATGATGAAGTCCCTAAAACGGCACCAACATGAACAAACAAACCAGGCTGTGGCCAAGAGGACCTGGTTGACCACCACAACTCTAGAGGCAAGATCCAGCTTGGCTGAGCTCCAAAAAAGAAGCTTCCTTCTGATGCTCTCCAAAACGGGAGCAAACTGTTGCGTGGTAGAAATATCCAAGCAGACCTGGCAGCCCAAATACCTGATAGGCACACCCCTCTGAACTCAAGTGAATCCTATGTCAAGCCCCCAAACTGGAGTGTCCTCATCACTGATCCAAAAGCCATTGGATTTATGCCAATTTATCTACGCCCCTGCCGCCAAGCAAAATAAATCCAATGCTGTCCTGAAAGAAGTGAGCGTCTGTGGAGTGGCATCCAAGTAAATTGCTGTGTCATCAGCCAACTCACTGTCAAGTAGCTCCTCTTCCCTTCTGATGGGAAGTCTCAGCCCAAAGATGTCAGCTTGAGATCTAACATAGATACTCATAGCTTCGGCCACGAACAAAAAAAGGAAAGGAGCAAGGGGGCATCCCTGACGGACTGATCTCGAAATCTGAAATCTCTCACCCCTTACCCCACCAATAAGTACCTGGCTGTGGGCTGATCTGTACAAAGAGGAAACACCTCTGATCCAAGCATCAGTAAAGCCAAAGCGTAGAAGGGTGCCCTCCAAAAAACCCCAATCTACTCTGTCATAAGCTTTTTCAAAATCCAAAAGTAGAATGGCAAGATTCTGGCCACTCTGCATGGCCCACTCTGAAGCTTCCCAGAAAGAAAAAATGTTATCAAAGATGCTTCTGCCATGCACAAATCCCGTCTGAGTGTCATGAATGAGATCAGGGAGAAGTGGCTGCAATCGGAGGCTGATAGCCTTGGCCAGAATCTTGTAACAAGTCCCCAGAAGTGTGATAGGCCTCCACTGGGACACTAAATTTCTGCTACCTCCTTTTGGGATAAGGTGGATGAGACCCTCTGTAAGCGACCCAGGCATCTCGCCAGAGTCCCAAATGGCCTGCAGGGCTGAAGTAATATAGTCTCCAATCATATTCCAAAATGCAATGAAAAAAGATTGGGTGAGGCCATCTGAACCTGGGCACTTGCCCTTGTGGAGGGCTGAAAGTGCAGTCTTGAACTCTGTGTTGGTGAAAGGTGCGTCGAGTTAGAACATGCATACCCGGATTCACCAACACAGGGATATTCTGCCAAATAGCCTGTCTAGCATCCTCTCTATCGTGTGTCTTAGGATCAGCAGTAAGAAGGGTGGCATAGAAATCTGAAGCTATGTGTAAGACATCATCAGGCTTTGTCTGTAAAACCCCATGTGAGTCAATAGGCTGGGATACACTCTCTACTATGTCTAGGGCCAAGAGTAGAGAAAACGTGTTTATTGACTCTACCACCCATCTGAATTCAGAAGGACTCCCGTGCATGAAAGGCATACTTTGCTCTCTGATCAAGCAATAACTGCAGATGAGCCCTTGCTGCAACAAGGCGCTCCTGAATCCAAGCATCTGAAGGTCGTTTCTGCTCTTCCCTCTGCAAAGCTACCAACTGCTGGCGAACACCAATCTCACGTCTGAGAATATCTCATCCCCTGGTACAAGCAACTGAGCGGTAGAAGTCGCTAATACCAGAAAGGGCAGCGGCTACATGTGATGGATATGGCTGCCCACCCTGGACATGAGCAAACCATATCTGCAGGGCTGCCTCTGTAAGGTCCTCCTCTGTGTAAAAGGCATCTGGAATCCTGATGCTGGCAGACCGGCCTCTCAAGTGAGGCTCTGAGATAGCCAGCACAACAGGGAAGTGGTCTGAAGTGGAAACCCCAGCAGCAATGCATACCGATCCACCTCTGTCTAGTGCCCAATCATCTACATAGAATCTGTCAATGCGTGCATGAATAGGCATCTGTTGCCTCCTGTTCGACCAAGAGAATAGGAGGGATTGTGGCTGAATAAGAAAGGCATCATCACACCAAGTATCTCTGCCACAAAAATGGAAAAGGAAGGCATCCCAAGCTGCTCTCTCCAAAGAGTGAAGTCCGCCTTCTCTACCCCCTTTTTTGTCTGACGGTAACTCGACCATGTTAAAGTCACCTCCAATCACCCATGAATCCACAGTGGGGGCCCAGGAGAGCAAAGTCTTCTACATAAGGACACGTTCCCCTCTAATGTTGGAGGCATATAGGTTAAGGAAACCAACCTTACGTCCTCCAATCAAAAGAATAATCCACTGAGCTCTAGAGGGAATAATGACTCCGTGCCCAACAACTAAGGGGAGAACCAACTGCGAAACTAAAATAGAAGTGCCCCCCCTGGTGCCCAAGGCAGGCGACCAAAAAGTATGGCCAGAAAGCAACTTGTCTGACTTGGCACAATCTCTAGAATCCAGCTTGTGCTCTTGAATAAATAATATATCAATGGAACCCCCAGTAACACCTGGATGAAGTTGATCCCGGATCAGCTGTCTACGGTGGCGATGTGGGACGCCACTTAGGCCCTGTATGTTCCAACTAATAATCCTCATCGACGGGAGGATGTAGAGTGGAACACCTTACTCGACCTAGTGGCGGAAACAAACCCCTCAACAGGGGAAGACGACCTGCTCGAGGGGGGAGGGATGGAACCAAGTGGTGGAAAATCAACAGGGGAAAGAATCCTGGCACCTGAAGAAGAAGCCCTGTCAACAGGAAACCTAATCACTGGCTCCCCAAAAGTAGCGGGCACAAACTCCTCTTCTAGGAAATCTGAACCCTCTGCCAAGGCTGAAAACGAGTTCCTGTGGAGCAAGCCAGACACCGGAGTGCGAAGGATCCCTTGTGAGGGAAGAGGATAAATAGTGTATGTAAGCTATCCCCTTCCCCCTATCCAAGGGAGGAAGTGAGGAATGCTCTCTATCCTGTGTCTGCCCAGCCGTGGAGACCTCTCCTGCCTCAAGAAGAGCATCTGGCACCGCTGGATCTAAGGAAGAAGCTGCAACCGGGGAGGAGGTCGAAGCTTCAGCGTCTCGGACTGTGCATGATGAGACTGGAGGGACAGCTCGAGGTGAAGCAGCGTCCACTACTGTACCCTCGTGAACTGAAGGAGGGATCTGCACACGTACCAGAACCCACTGTAGAGCGTCGCGTGTTCCTGAGGTAGGTGGGGGTCGAGGAGTAGGTGAAGGACCTGTACCACCCCCTTGTCGAGGCCGAGGAGCAGGTGCTGGACCTGTACCAATACCAATCTGAGGAGGACCGCCATTCGAAGGTCGAGGAGCAGGAGCTGGACCTGTACCACCCCTCTGTCGAGGTCGAGGAGCAAGTGCTGGACCTATACCACCCCCCTGTCCCCCCTGTCGAGGCCATGGGGCGGTAGCTGTACCAGAGGGCTTCTTGGGCCTTTTCTTCTTCCTGGGGCAATCCTGCCCCCTCCCTGCTGTTCCGCCCCCTCCCCCTGCCTGCTGTTCCGCCCCCTCCCCCTGCCTGCTCCCTCGCCCCCCTTGCTGTTCTGCCCCCTCCCTGTCTGCTCCCCCACCCCCTCTCTGCCTCTCCGCCCTCTCCCTACCTCTCAGCCTGCCCCCCTGCCCCCCCGCCCCCTCCTTGCCTCTCCGCCCCCTCCCCCCTCTCCTCCCCCTTCCCTTCTCTCCCCGCTCCCTCTCCTCCCCCTCTCAGCCTGCCTCGCCCCCTCCCTGCCCCTCCCTCTCCTTCCTCTCCCTCTCCTTCCTCTACCTCTCCCTCTCCTTCCTCTCCTCTCCCTCTCAGCCCTCCCCTCCCAGCCCGCCCCCTTCCAGCTTCTCCTTCCTCTCCCTTTCCTATTCCTAGCCTACCCCCTCCCTCCCTCTCAGCCTGCCCCTTTCCCCTTCAACCTCTCAGCCTCTCCCCTTCAACCCTCCCCTTCTTTCCCCTTCCCCCTGCTTCCTCCTTGCCTCCTTTCCCTTTCTTCTGCCCCCCTTTTCCCCCGCAGCTTTTTTTGGAACGAAAGGAGCCTTTAATTTGTTAGAGTCGGCCTCCTCACCTCGATTGGCGATGGATACTCCGTCAGCCAATCCTACTCCACCTCCACCGGCCGCGAAAACTATCACCTTTTCTAAAGACGAGTTGCAGTAGCTCAAGAAGGATGTAGAGATTGAATGCTCTACCACGTTGCTAGCACGCATCTTCGGGTCTCACCCCTCCAGATCCCAAGCCAGAGACTGGATGCTTGCGGCTCTCCCCCCAGACCTCACTCCTCGATTGTTAGATGTCCGTCTTCTGGGACGAGGTTTTTTCTAGGTTGTTTTTGACACTCCAGGGGCTGCGAGCACTGTGCTCAAGGCTGAGTTTTTACACCTGGGACACAGGAAGATCTTCTTTGAAGCCTTTCATATTGGTTTCGACCCAGTGGAGGTAGATAAGAAAATCTTCTCGCTCTTCATCAGGTTCCCCGGGCTTCCCCAGGTTTACCATCGACTTCTTTCTATTATTGGGGAGCATTTTGGCGCAGTTGCTGAGATCCCACCCCTCCCTGGGTTGCCATTGACTGCAGCAGAGGCAACCAAGGCTGATGGGGTTCCTAGAGTTAGGGTCCTTTGCAAGGATCCTAACCTCAAGATGGATCATGTTATGATCCAGCGCCCGGATGGTTCCTTTTTTCGCCAGAGAGTAGAGATTTCAGGCAGGCAGGACCAGTGCAGGATTTGTAGGACCTCTGGACACTTTGCCAGGAGCAGCAGGGAGGGGGCGAGGGAGCAGGCAGGGGGAGGGGGCGGGGGAGCAGGCTCAGGGGAGAGAGGGAGGGACGGGCTGAGGGAGAGGGTGCAGCAAGGGAGCGGGGAGGAGCAGCAGCTCAGCTCCGAATCGCTGCTGTACAAACAAAGTATTCGAAGGGGTTGTTGCAGAAATTTAAAATGGAGAACTCTGTGTAGATTTTTGGTCTTTAGAACAATAACAAATCTAAATTTGTTTGACTGGATATATTCTAGTCTTACAAAGGTATATATATATATATCCAAGGCAATAAATGAAAGGTTTTCAAGGTAGAATAGAAATGTTGCTTAGTCTGAATACACGAATTCACATCAATATGCGACACCACGGAGTACAAGAAAGGACGCAACAAGGGAAAAACACAGAGTACGGGACCACTACCTAGGCTCTGTCTGATACCAATGAAACCACTCTGTGCTTTTCAACAGTTCAGATAAAGGGTTTAAGATACTTTTTTTACAGAGTTACTCACAATGCACATGGATGCGAGTTCTCACAATGCACATGGATGCAAGTTGGATTTGAAATTGCATGAATGAGAATGCTTGTATTTCTTGATAACATGAAAGAGCAATAAGAGAAATTCAATGCTTGCACTCGAGTTGAGCGGCTAAGACAGGGTCCCCCCCTTATCCAGGCTCTTTATTTCTCAAATGGAGATACTAGACCAAGGTGCAATGCATCTTACAAACTTTGACTTAAGCTCTTGAGAGAGAGAGGACTCGGACACCACTAAAATGGATGCTCAAATTGAGCATTATATAAGTAATGATTCAATGCTGGAACTAGAGAGAACCGGACTCCCTGGGCACCACAACCCGCAAGGAGGATGCATGTGTAATCCAAACTTCACACAACATTAGTAGCATATTCTAGATTTCTAGGAAAAGAAATCACAATGAGAAAATAGGAAGTGCTGAAAACAAATAGAAACTCAGATACAAACTCCTATTTAATCCTTGCTCCTTTGAGGATGGAGCCCTTTGGTGCAATTGCAGCCTCCCCTTGCTGAAAAGAACTGGATTATGAGGCTCAAGCAGGTACTCTTTTGGCTTCAGTACTCTTTGTCCATCACCTTCTAGCAATCTGCATCTGATATTCGAAGAAGCACCAATACTTCCCCTTCTGCCTTCGAAGAAGGCCAATTCCTTCCAATCTTGTATCACCTGAGACAAATGAAGAGCGGAGTCTTTCCACAGCATGCTATGAAGGCTCAAATGCAAAACATCAAGTACATATAAGACTGTTGTACTGCCTGTGTGTTTGCCCTGAAAGCAAACCCTGTACCTCTTTGAGGCACCCACCAAGAGCGTGTGTAATCCTGTACTGTCCCCTTCTGAAGTACAGCATCCATCTGACCATGAGAACCTAGGGCCCTCCATGGAATCCACCCTCGTGTCAGTGTTGACAGCCACACACATGGAAGGTATCAAGCACTCCATGCTGTCCTTCACCTTCACAAAGGCATCTGACTCCTCGTCGACCCATGTCTCTATGTCAGACAGGCCTGCTGCAAAAAACCGACCAGCAGCATCATTCTGGCTGACCCAAACAGGCCCACCAGTCTGCTGGAAAACCACACTTAAAGGGCTCTCATTACAAGGGCCCTTGGCCCACAATACTAGGGCTTTGACCCCCATTTCAAGGGCAGATGCCCTCCTATATATTCAGGGTCCAGCCCCACCAAACCTGCTGCAGACAGTGCGCCTCCATGTCCTAGATCCATCGCAATCTGTCCCAGACTATCTCGCCTCTACTCCAGGCTTGTTCCAGCTCTAGGGCCCTTGCCCGAGCTCCGTACATGTCCCTGAAACCAGCCGTACAGCAGGCGTCTGTAATCCGTACAGATCTGCCATGCTTCTGCACTATTCTGACCCTCTGATCTGCCCATAACAGCTCTAGATGTGCTGCCCACATGACAGCCATGATGCTGTCTATGTGGCAGCCCCTTTCTCTGTCTTTCTGTGGGGTACTGCCCTAGGTCTCCCTCCCCCATGCTCTCCTCCTATGGGGGCTTACAGATGGGGAGGTGACCTTTCCAACAGCCCCAAGGATCCAAGTGGAGAAACTATAAGACCCCCTTAGGTCGTAGCCACAAAGGACTCAACCTCCACCTCCCCTATGGCTCCAAAGGGGGAAAACCCCTAAGAATTAGTTGTGGAACTGGCTGCAATAACCTCATGGATGAAAGACCCTGAGGCACTCCATGCAGGTATATTGCGGGTCCCTTAGGATGGTGGACCCTAGAGAAACAGATGGTTGAGCAGACTATGATGTTGTGATGGCGACTACTGAAGGATAGGCCATGAACCTGTGCTCTAAGGTGGAAGAGCCTTGAGCAGATGATGAACTTCAATAACGCTAGATATGGATCAGCAGCTGCGTGGAAAGAAACTGATTGTGCTCAAGGATACAATCTTGCTCCCTGAACACCTATGGGTCTTCCATCAAGGGAGCTTAGTTAGCCTGATTAGTTTCATCAGGAATCATACAGTTTGCACATTCATTTGTAATAGGTCTTCCATACTTAGAGACATCTCAGGCCCATCAACAATTGCAACATGAGTCTCTTGGGTCTACCATCCGAGGGGGTGATTCGGTTTCCCTAGTTAACTCTCTTAGGGCTTACACCCAAGGTGCCACCCCAGATTCAATAGACAGGTGTGAGTTCCTATGGGTCTTGGCTTTATCGGCTTTAGTCGGGCCGACTCAAGGACTAGTGGGCTCAGTTTCCAGTCCCATTGGCCTTGAGGTTGAACAGGAGGGGGCGTCTCAGGATTTCGCTAGCCCAGTTTTAGGCCTAGCAGGAAGGAGTATTCTCCTTGAGGAGGAGGAGCAGCTGTTGGCAGTATAGAGGTACCTTCATTCTACGAGGTCAGTTAGTCAGATTCCTCTTCAGTAGACCATGAGCCACCAACAAAAGACATGGCCATTGTCCATAGTCTCAGTTCCCTTGGTGAAGAGAACAGTTTGGTCGATTCATCAGAGTTCTGCTCATCAATCTTGTTCTTTTCTCAGTACCTTGGCGAGCAGGCTCCGTCCCAATATCCCTTCGAGAAGACACCATGCCAGCTATCTCTCAGCTCTTTAGAGATACATATCAGTCCATTCCAACATTAGAGGTGTACTTAGCTGTTCCAGGCCTCTTACAGTTCCTTAGGGAGGCACCTAGAGTTCCAGTCATCTTGTAGTTTCTTTGGACAGCATTCTCTTTAGTTCATTCAGTAGAGTAAGTCTTGTCAGTCCCCACCATCCCTCAGTCCCATTGGGACACAGCCACAGTTTCTGTTGCTCCCGGCATCACTTTCGGGAGGCATTTACATCCACAGTTCTAGATTCCAAGAGGGTGGCATAGCTTTTATCCTCAGCAGTTATCACACCAGCAGAGGAGGGAGGTGTATTCCAGCTTGCTCTCTGAGCAGTCATGCAGATGGCAATGCCTCAATCTCCAGGAGTGCATTTGAGTATTTTGGAGTTTCCAGGCGTTCACTTTTGGTTGCCTAGGCTCAGTGGCTTCATCATCACCCTAGCAGTTCAAGGAGTATCACCAGCAGTTCTATGTGGGTGGTTCTTCCGTAGTGGCTTGCCCAGTATCATGCATTAGCCTTCCAAAGCTCCATGCTTCCGCATTAGCAGCCCAGCCAATCCTCTGCAGCTCACAAGGATAGCATGTAGTTCATGGTTCCAAGAGCCTATCAGGGTGCCATACCACCTAGTGATCAGGCGTTCACAGAAGCAGCATGGTGGGATGATTGGACACAGTAGTTGGGCTTCTAGTGTTTGTGACAGCAGAGTCTACATTGAGCGGTAGTTTTTGCGCAGCAGGGCATTATTTTTGCAGGAATCTACAATAGTACAATCACAATTCCAGTCCCAGACTGTAATTCCCCATTTCTTTGGGAGGACAGTCAAGTTTTGATCGGTAGTAAGCAGTCATCATGTGAGTCTTATAGACCCATATCCATCCGTAAGTGTGTCAAGGGCCCTTGCATAGGGCCGGTAAAGAGTTGATCCTTGCGTACCACAGCCGTCTCCTCCCCCTCCCTATGAGCAACATCCTGCTGCTGTAGGAGGGCTTGCCTCTCCTACCTGTAGAGAAGTAAGGTCCCCATCTGTGTGAACTTGGAGGTGGCTTCAGATAGCTGCGTGCTTGCGCAGGGCTGCTAGGCGAGCCTGGGTGTCCCTAAAACATATCATGAGAGGCTGATCTCTAGTGAGGTCTTGTCCGACCTGCCATGCTCCCTCAATACCATGCTCTAGCACCACCGAGGTGGAGTCATTTAGGTGGTAGCTTCTCAAAATGGCTGAGCTGGTGCGTGTACCACCATGAACCTTGATGTCAAGAGCCTTCCTGGCTCTCTGCTGCTGCTCAAGTCTATCTATATCAAATTGGACTGTACTAAGCCTTCTAAATTGAAAATGGCAAGTCTAACATCAATAACCTCACATCTTTGCCAATCAGTTTTCAAAACCTTATTAAAAGGTATCTCTTTAAGCTCTCAAGCTTCACTAATGAAATGCTAAATAAAACATTAAATTAGTTAGAGATATAATTGCAAATTGAGCTTAGAGCTTGTTCTCAAAAGGCTACTTAAGATAATAAGGAATCTTGAGGGTCTTGAAGCATAGTTCAAAGGCCTAAGGTTCAAACATAAGTAAATTAAACATATAAGCATGCTAAAAATGACAATGTTTTGAATAGACTTGTAGGTATAGCCAGCCGTAGTACAATTAGGAAAGCTATAAAAGCTAATCTCAAAGAACAATTCAAACAATAAAATAGCTTCATGTCGGATACTAGAAAGAATTCAATTTTAAAGTCAAAAATAAAAAAAGTGAGCAATAAGTCTTAACAAAACTGAGAGATCAGTGAGCAAGTGTGTGTGTACATTCATACATACATACATATATGTGTGTGTGTGTATAGATATGCGTGCACACTGTTGTTGAGTAGCATAGCTAGATATTTTTATGTAGTACTCAGTGCTCACTTGTGCTCATAACAGATTGTGTTGTGGTATTCTCGTCCTTTTTATGTGACATCTGGTTTGTAAAAATCCCTTATGCATGATTTTAACTTTTGATTACCTCTTGTTTGTTACAGGTCTTACACTCTTAAGACAGCCATCCTCAGGTCTCGGCAATGGAAATGTGCAATCTGGAGGCCCTTCACCATGCTTACAGATGGCTGGTCAAAAACTTGGTATCATATCGAGTACTGATAATATTAGTCACTATGAACAGTACCATACCTGAGCTTGTGACATTAGATCAAATTTTTTTTCATTGAATCCTTACAGGATTGGGGCTAAATTATGAATGATTGGTTTATACCTTAGCAAAGCTTTGTTGCAGCTTGAGTCTAGGAGTGAGTGTGCATTGTAAGTGCTTTTTTTTCATGATCCATCAGGTCATCTGGCTAAAATGAGGCAGAAGATGTTTAGGTACCATGGGAATGTTGTCTCACTATGTGTCGTTTGATGTTAAGATTTGCTACCATCATCATGTTCTGCCACAAGAAGTTTTCCTTTAGTAGTTGGAGAATGTTATGCTATCGATGGTTCCAAAGAATCTCATACATTTTTGATCATTTCTTGGTGTGACAGGTCTTACATGCATAAGGCAGCCGTCCTCAGGTCGTCTTGATGGAAATGTGCACTCTGGGGCTGCTCCACCATGGTTGCAGCTGACTGGCCAAAAAATTGGCATAGCGTCAATTGTTGATGTTGATACTGGACAACCTCTATTGAAGATCCAGGAGGGAAGGCTGAAGAAGTCAAGGAATCCCAACCGTGTAGGCGCTGCTTGGGCGGAAAAACGAAGGGCAGAGATGGAAATGGAGGCATGTGTCGAACCTTCATGTAGAAAATCTGAAGCTGATAAGAACTGGTTACCCAGTTTTGGACGCGTCTGGCAGAGTGGTACCCGCAGAGAAACAAGGAACGAGTTTGAGGCTGAGACACGGCGGGAGAAAGATTTGGGATGGACCACTCAGCTGGAGAAATCAAAAGCCTTCCAGCCTTACATTAGTAAAAGACAGGTGACAGTGCTGCTTGGATGTGATAGTCTTGTCTAAATCCAGCAACTAGATCAGGCGTGAAGTCATCCTTGCAGGCTTTACCTTCGTGTTTGAGAATGATTCCTTAATACATATTGCCAAGTCGTAAGAATGTGTTTAAAAATGATACTGCAAATTCACAATCTCAGTGATGACTGTGTTCAATGCAGGCTTTTATAGTTTTATGGTTTTGTAATCCTACATTATGCGAAAGTAGGCTCACGAGGGCATTGACTGTTATAATATTTTCTTGATGGTTCCATGTTTGTTGGAAATACATTGGATTTGCTTGAACTTACGTGACTAACTCGTGGTTCGAGTCACTAGGGCTCCACATGGATAGACTTCCTCCCTTCCAGCGCCATTTCTCCCTCTCAGGTATCATGAGGTTAACCAAGTCATATGTGAGGATCTTTTGTAGCTACACACATTCCGAAACCTACCCCATTCAGTAAGGATTTCTGTTGGGCAGTTTTGGGTCTCTTTACATAGACTCCGCATTGAGACTGGCAGGACAGAGGGAATACCCAAGGAGAGGCGCATAGGCACCTTGTGTGACCTATAGGAGATTGAGTCAGAGGAGCATTTCATTTTTAGATGCCCAGTGTACTATCAGATTCAAGGGGGCTTTTATTGTCTCTTTAGAGATAGCTCCGGGTTGTTATCCTGCTTTCTCTCCTTTCTAGACCAGAGATGCTTCGCCGGCTTCATCCACGAGGCAGTCAGACACCAAGAGCGCGTACTTAGATCATAGAGACATGAGTAGAGCACTCTGGTAGACTCTTCTTTGAGTATGATCACTGAGTTTTTTCAACCGGATCTCACCCCACGGGCCTCCGGCACGATGTTGTCACCAAGCTGTAAATACCATTTATTGATCATTAATTCAATTAATGAGGTCTTCATTTATTTAATTATGTTCAAAGAGTTATATCTATTTGGTCAAACGGTTGCCCATTTGGGATCTCTTGTGTCCTCACAGCTTGTACTTAAAAAAAACCATGGGATGCTTGACCAATTAAAAGCGGCAGTTGGCTGTTATGCAGCCTGCTTCTCTATACTCACTGCCTAGGGTATCCCACAAACAGGTGCTGACAACTAGGGTACTTAGAGTGCATGCCCAAAGTAGCTTTACTTAGAGTCCCATGGTTTAGCCTAATTAGCTGTGCTAATCCAAGAATAGCCTTGCCATTGTTAGGCCAGCTCCATCCACAGAATCTAAACCTTACCCATGCTAGATCTAGTTTTAACCTTCGGTTAATCCAAGTCCTAGGTTAGTATGTCCCAATCCTAGATCCAATCCAAGATCCTAGGTTAGTCTGGCCTTGACCCAAGGCAATCTAGCCTTGCTTAGGCCCTAGTTAGCCCTATTATGGACATAACAATTCTCCCACTGTTAAAAATAGATTGATGCTGGCATAGATCAGGGTAAACAAAATAATCAATGATTCTCAGGCTGTACTACTCAATCCAGAATCAGATTCCAATAGCAGTATCTGTAAAGTAGTATCCACAAAGTCACTTGGGACCTATGCATTTACTAAGCATGGTAAATGGAGAAGTATCAGAATCTTCTGAGTAACCATAGAAATTGAGTTTTGACTTACTCAATGCTCATCTGAGGTGTGAGTAGGCTACAATCAACATCTTGTTGAATATCCTGATTCTGATTCATCTCAGAATCTCCCTTAAACCCATATCCGAGTTGTAATCTTTCAATGTCAATATACTTCTCTTTCAAATGTGGATTCGCTATAGTATCTGCAAGGTAGTATTCGTAATGTCAACCCTTAGTATCCATCAGAATACCCATACGTACAACAGAGAAGTATCAATGCACTTGGCAAACATATGAACTGATTACTGCACTCGGGAGGTATAAGGAATCCCTGTGACTCTGATGCTGAGAGCCTTATTGACTCTTTGCTGCTACTCAAGAATAGTGGCCGAAACAATGGCTGTTGTAGGCTCCTGTTTCGGAACGTCCACCTATCAGAATCTTCTGAGTAACCATAGAAATTGAGTTTTGACTTACTCAATGCTCATCTGAGGTGTGAGTAAGCTACAATCAACATCTTGTTGAATATCCTGATTCTGATTCATCTCAGAATCTCCCTTAAACCCATATCCGTGTTGTAATCTTTCAATGTCAATATACTTCTCTTTCAAATGTGGATTTGCTATAGTATCTGCAAGGTAGTATCCGTAATGTCAATACTTAGTATCCATCAGAATACCCATACGTACAACAGAAGAGAAGTATCAATGCACTTGGCAAACATATGAACTGATTACTGCACTCGGGAGGTATAAGGAACTCTGATGCTGAGAGCCTTATTGACTCTTTGCTGCTACTCAAGAATAGTGGCCGAAACAATGGCTGTTGCAGGCTCCTGTTTCGGAACGTCCACCTATCTGGAAGTCTCCTCGATGGCCGACTACATGGTGGCTATTCTCCCCTCCATTGGTGGCCCATTGCTTGGGGCTGTTGCCATCCGATGGCATATGCCAAGAAGCTCCTTTCAGAGCTATGGCACCTCCTGACTGAGGCTGTAGATATATCTATCCTGCTCAACCTCTCATGCATGAAGGCGGTGAACCTCCATGACAATCTTCTCCCAAGCCTTCGTTGGAGGTGGAATCTGTTGTGGGCTGATATGGATAGAGTAGGGAAGCTGATGGCTGGATGTGGGAGGATGGAACCCCGCAGTGGGTCAGGGGGGGACTGAGTGAGGGGGATAGGGGTAGTGTGGTGGAGATGACAGAATACCGAGGTCAGTGGGGAAAGGGTGGCTGCTGAGGGGTAGAGGTGACAAGAACGTAGATTACTATAAGGGGGCAAAAGGGTGTAAGGTGGAGCTAGGATTGGAAGGCATGTTGATGTTGATGCTTATCCCAAAGCTGATGCTGATGCCAATGCTGGAGCATATGATGATGATGCAGATGATGCTGCAGCTGGTGATGTTGATGTTGAAGCTTAGGACTGTTGGCTTTTGCACGGTGGTACTATCTGTCTGAACTCCGTTGCATTTTTTCCGGTTGTTGATGTCATCCACCATCTCTTGTTGTCCTTTCAGCTGTTTTTTTAGGCTATTGGATTTTTTGCTTCTCCTCTTTTTTGTCTCTCCCCCCTTTTTGCAATGTTGTCCCAATCTCATGCTTTCCATTTTTTGCTGCAGATTCTTTCTTGAGTCTCACGGTGGGGAGAAGGGCACAATGCCCTTCATACCCTTCATACTTGCAAGCCACGAAGGGGCATTAATATATATGGGTGCAGTGAGGGAGAGGCTGTAGGGAGTGGGAGGTGCTGCTCGGGAGGCGCTGCGGGGGGGGAGAGAGAGAGAAAGAGAGAGAGAGAGAGAGAGTCTATTAACGTCCATTGGAGACCAAAAGGTCTATGGGACAGAAAGAAACCCTCTAGTACATCTGCTTTAGGGAGGGCACATAGCAGCTCCCAAGGAGTGCAAAAAGCAGCCCACATTATTTAGAGTACCCACATGATAGTCTGAAAGAGTAAACAGCCAATTATATCCGCTGATGCGGTAGTTTTTGGCCACCTTGCTGTCCCCGCTCTTATGGATTGGTACGATCCTGCCATTCCTTGGGAAAGCCTTCTTCTAAGGCTCGATTCATGAGTGTAGTGAGCATTTTCTTTGTCTTCTCACCCCCCCATTTCAGCATTTCAGCCACTAGCCCTTGTGTGTTTGGAGCCTTTCCATTTGCGAGCTTTTTCAGACCCTTTCCCACATCTTCCTCTGTTATGACATCATTTACAGCTTTGATGGAAAAGTTATTATTGACCTTCTCTTATCCCTCTCTCTCATAGAGGCCTTTGACGAGAGAGACAATTTGCAACGAGACTTCTTGACATAGACGCCTCTTTCCATATCATTACATATCAGATCAAGTCAGACAGTTTGGATGGACGGATGTGCCTCAGTAGAGACTACCATGAACAGCTTTGTCATCATCGATGTAGCTCGCAATTAAGAGAGATGACGAAAGTTGGCATGCATGAGTATCGAGATGGTCTCGGTTGTAGGCATTTTCTATTGATCATTTACACCCATATCAGTATCCCCTTTCTCGTGTGCGACTTAGCAAGACATTTATCAAATTATACGAGATGATCTATGGTAGGTATACATCCAGAGGACTTGGATACTCCCTTGGCAGCCACACACGACCAAGATGGCCCTTATGTTGGAACAGGGTTGGTCATCTCCCCATCTGTAAGCCCCAAATGAGGAGAGCATTGGGGGGGGGGGGGGGGGGTACCTAGGGTTTGAGAGACTGCCACATGGGCAGCACAATGGCTGCCATGTGAGCAGCATTCAGACATGGAAAAGCAGGAAAATGGGGTTGCCACAGAAAAACAGCCTGGAATAGAGGCACCCACCTGGCGATGACATCCGCAACTGTCCTGGTGTCTACGTCAGCATGTACAGACTTGTCTACAGCAGGATCGTGGGCTGGAAGAGGTGACAGGAGGCGGAACAGCAGGGAAGCAGAGGCCCACTGTTTTGGACAAGTTTGGAGGGGACCTGCAACAGGTCGGGTTAGGGCTGGACAGGCCTGGGCCAGTGGCAGCCCGCCATGTGGTGAGGGAGGGCCAGCCAGCCCTCAAATAGTGTGCCCTCACCAGGGGGGATCAATAGATTGGAAGTCGTGTGGGGGGGGCTGTTTGTGTCGGCCAAAACCCCCCTACCCAGTCGGATATTTGGAGGGGCTTCCAATCCCCTATATAAGGGGGCCATTGGGGCCTCCTCATTCATTCACCAGAGCAGCATTTTCCCAGCAGATTGGAGCTGCAGAAGAGCTGTCCTTGGGCCTATATCCAGGAGGTAAAGGAATGACTAAGAAGCTGAAGACAAAGCTGAAAGAGGGGCTGCACACCTAGGCTGGCAGTTAGGGCAGCAAGGCGCGGGGATTGGCACACAGTGACTATGTCTATAGAAGGTTAGAGAGGACCATGCGGGCTTAGGGATCTAGAGGTGCCAAGGTGATAGTAGTACAACTTTTGGTAAGGTCAGAGGACCACGGTTGGGTGGGACTCTGAGTCTCTCTTTTGTATTGTGCCTATTTGAGGATGGAAATATATCATTTTGTTGGTGCTAAATCTCTCTTGGTTCACAATCTATTTACTGGCTTGCGCACACACATGGTGGTGAAGTACACATAAAGAACGAAGTTTTGGATTCCGTAGTTGAACACTTCCAGGAATGCTCTATATGTCCTCCGCTGCGGAATACCCTCTGTATAGGTTCATTTCTAACATGGTATCAGAGGCATGATCGGAAGTTCACGGGAAGTGAAGCTTGACGGCAAGGACCTTGCTGAAGGACAACCTTGATTCATTGCTCGGGGTATCTACTTCAACGTCGGAAGGATTGTACCCAAGCGGGAGGCTCAGGTTCAGACAGATTTACAACACTCTTTAGCTTTTTGCAGTTCATTGTCATAGACATGGGAAAGCTTGATGGGACCAATTACCCATTGCGAAAGATGAAGGTCAAGAGGTATTTAGTGTTGAGGGAGCCTTAGAAGATTGCGACTACTCCGGCGATTGGATCTACTCCGGTAGTGACGGTACCGGCAGATGCTATTCTAGTGAGAGCTTGGTAGATATGAGATGCGGAGGCATTGGCTTATCATTGTGGGCCCCACGACGGATGCGGTACTTCCTCACCTATAGATGGTGAACATTTCCTTCGAGGCTTGGACCATTTTGAGGGACATGTATGAGATCAACAACAAAGCAAGGACTTTGGACCTCGAGATGGAGCCCTATGGCATGAGCATGGATGAGGGGGATTCAGTATAGGATCACATCACCAAGATGCAGAAGTTCGACTAGGATGGCTATGCTATTGCTAGATATGGTCCCCAGGAGCTATAGTAGTTTTGTGACTACAATGATTGCATGGCAGACGGTGGGGCCAGTTACGCTCGAGGAGTTTGTACCATTTCTTTTACAGCAATAAGCTGGGGAGAAGAAATATGATGATATAGCTCTATTAGCTCAGGACAAGAGCAAAGGCAAGGGTAAGGGTAAGCTTGGCAAAGGCAAGCCCAAGAAGGACAAATATGATGAAAGGACTTGAGTCTACAGTGAAGAAAACAAAAATAATAGGAAGAAAGAGAAGAAATGCTTTTATTGTGACGAGCCAGGACATTTTGCTAAGGATTGCGGAAAGAAGAAGGCTGATCAGGCCAGCTAGAGCTAGAGGGGTCAAAAGCCAATGTGGTGGTCACAGATGAACTTTTCTTGGTGGCATCTCTTGGTGGTGTTGCTGAGGTAAAGCATGCAGACCCAGGTGTTACATGGGGATGTTTGACATCGAGAGATGGTCAAAAGAGGAGTTAGAAACTTGGACATGCCTGGAACCATTTTGGGTGCTTGGCTGGTGTTGCCTTCTCAGAGGGGGATTCTTTGGCATGACCTATGGATTCAAAGTCAGATGGGTGTTGTGACTTAGAGGGGGACATTCTAGGAGTACACATAGATACTTACGGTCTAGTTAATTTGGATGTATGCTTGGGATTTGATTTTTTAAGTATTTTATTTGGTTGTAGACCTTGCCAGATGGAGGACGGGTTGAAACAGACCTTGAGATCATGGTGCCTCAGGGACTTAGGCTGGTCACTCATCATGAGAGGCACAGTTGGAGGATACTTGTACCTGGAGTGCTCGAGTTCGAAGGCGGGTGCCATCAGGTGCTACCAAAGATGGACCTGTGTAGTAGGAAGGTGTGCTTATGCAGATCCGGACCTGGTGGAGCAAGAGCCATTGGATGAAAAGCTAGGAAGCGACATTGACACCGCAATGATCCAGAGGGATACATGACATAGGAGCTACTTGAGCATCTTCATCGACGGAGTGATATTGGCCAATATATGTCAGTGAGAGGGGTTGTTGGAATAAGGTTGGTCACCTTCCCATTTGTAAGCTCCCAAATGAGGAGAGCATTTTTGGGGGGGGGGGGGGGGGGGGGGTGTACCTAGGGTTTGAGTGAGGTGTTGAGGGTAGTGTTGAGCCAGCACACAAAGAGGGAGGTGTTATTGAGGAGGATTGTGTGAGGCGTGGACTGTTTGAGAGTCAAGGAAGGTACACAAAATTTTGAAGGGTGTTTTTAGATTCGAAGGGAGATTTCCTGAGGGGTCATCATGTCGGAGTGAAGAGGGAATGAAACTGAGAAGAGAGGGTGGATGGGATAAAGGAGAGAAGGGGATGGACAGAAAGAAGGGGAGAAGGAGGCTGAGTCCATGTCTCAGCTCTTGGACTGTGTCAATGCAAGGGTAAGGTCGTTTATATTTCTTAACTGTACTCCTCAATGATTAATTACGTGAATCACATGACGGTGGCTAAGAGTATTTGGGAGCACTTGGCATCCCTGTATAGTCGGACCTCTCCCATGAAGAGGGTTTCCGTGGAAGTCCAGGTGAGATTGTTGGATTTCAAGTAAGTCTTCATCGATGCAAGAGCACATCAACAAGTTACAGAAACTTTAGCAGGAGATCCTCTAGGCAGGGAAGCAGATATACTCCGAGGACATGGTCATAACTCTATTGTCCCAGTTATCCTCTTAGTATGTACTATGGTGCCTTCTTTTCGTCCTTGATAGCAAGTGGAAGGATGAATGCGTTGACTTGGAGGGAATTGGTCTCGATGGTGCTTGACCAGGAGGAGAGATTTGTAGATCGTACCTAAGACTCAGCCTGAGGCTTTAGTAGAGTTGAGCAAAAAGGACCGAAGCAGTTGATAGCTAAGGAATGGGAAGCGCTCAAGGCATCACGTACATGTAACTGCTGTGGGCAGAAATGCCATTATTGGTGGTAGTGTCCTCAAAGCAACGGTGATGGGACCAGTAACCAGCAGGTTAGTGTTACCGCTGCCATGATGTATACTCCAGTCTTCTTGTAGCATGCGGCAGGATGCATTGCTAGCAAGCTTTTTGGATCCATCCGGAGGATTGCTTGCTTGCTTGTCGCAGTGACACCTGCCAGACAGGTGTAGTGGGAAGGGAGTCTTTCAATGATGCAGGCTTTTAGGCACAACCTCGGGCCACGAGGAGTTGTCCCCGTTGACACAGGGTGGCAATATGTTACCATTATCTATTTTGTTTGGATGTTGTGACCTGGAAGATCCAGAGAGGGTCTCCGAGTGTTCTGTTGTAGCTATTGTTTGATGAGCTCTGGAGATCCGGGTGGGTCAACAGATTGCCAATGCGGGAATCCAGACATTTTTTATTGATCCTTGTGAGTTGTTATATGCCCATTGTCATTAAAGCATTGAGGTTCATGGATCTGGCGTGAGTGTACCAGTTTGGACCTGAGAGGGGATGTATAGCTCTGAGATACAGGTGCCCATGCAGGGAAGCATGCATTGCATTGAGGGCAGTATTAGTTGGATTATTGTTCTGGTACCGACTTACTGTAGCAGTACCTCTTGGGAGCCCGGGTTTTCAGTGATCATGCTGAGGCAGTTCGTGCCAAGAGGGGGCTTCTCGACAGTACCTGTGGCGGTCTTCAGCGATGGAGATTCACACGATGGATTCCTCCAGTTGTTCCAGTGGCGCACCCAGCTCCTTGGCGCCAGTGTTCCATCTGTGTTGGAGGTCAACACCTTCTGATGTCACCTTAGTGAGTGAGGGCCTTGGTTGTGGGTGTAGGCTCATAGAAGCAAAAGGATGCAAAAGAGTGGGGCAAGAAGTGGAAGCCACACATCAACTAGAATGAAAATGAAAGTACAAGGTACAATAAAAGAGAACCCTAGGACCTAGTGTCCTAGTGGTACCACTAGTACTAGGTGTCATAAGACACAAAGTACTAGGTGACCTAAGTGTCACCACAATGTAAATATCCTAAGTCAAAGTACAGTTGACCATTTATTTGATCATAATTAAAGAGTCTTTATATGTGTTAATTACGATCAAAGAGTCATTTTAATGGTCAAAGGATTGACTACGGCCAAAGATACTTGACTCTAGTCAAGTAAACCTGACTGCGGTCAGAGAATGTTGACTTCGGTCAACAAGACTTGGCATGCGCCAAGAGGGTTAACCCCGGTTAACCAAGATGTGCCAACTCCGGTTGGAGAGACTTGGCTATAATTAAGGCGCCTTGACCCTTGGTCAAAGCTCTTTAATTATAATCAAGAGTGTTGACTCCGGTCAACCGGAGAAAATATATATATATTTGTTTAGATGTGCACATGTGTTCAATGGGGACGCCCACCGTGACTAGGATTAGTCCACAGTGTGTTATTTGCATGCAAAGCGCTAACAATTAATGGGTACCATGGTGGTGCGCTTTAATTAATTGTTGCAGGTACTAGCAAGGACTATTTTTCCTAAGCGAAATGGGAGCCTGACAAGCATCCAGGAAGCGGTTCGTGTGACCGAGAGCTTTGAAGACTCCAGAATGGCCCTTAGTGGCTTGTAATAGGATTTAGTCTAGATTTTAGACAAGTGGCATGATGCCAATTTGAATGGGGCTTGAAGCTCTTGTAAAAGAAGAATTCTTTTCACGTTTTGGAGAGGAGAGACTTACGAGACAGCTTTAAGCTGAACTTCTGTATGGAATTTCTGAAATGAATAAAAGACCTTCGGGGGGGTCCAGCCCGACAATTTGTCCTGGGCCCTAGTGTTTGTTCAGAGAGAGGGAGTGAGGGAGAGCCTTTGGAGAGTTAATTTCCGTCGTAGAAATAAAGCCAAAGCTGTCTTTCACAGTCAATTCGGTTTCATTGGTATCAGAGCCAGAATTTTCATCGCTCTTTTTAGAGCGTGACGATTCAAGAGCAGGAGGGGTAGCGTTATCACGTGTGAATGCACTGGTGCAACGCTCTTGTTTTCCGCGTGGAGTTATCTGTGTAACCCAAATCAAAGACAAGGTGACGCTGCGCCTTCATGAGTAGTTTGGCCAGCCGATAAAGGGTTGGCATCGCAAGACGGAGAAGCATCGGTGCTTGTCATTTTCGGTTTTTTTGGACTTCTGTTGCACGGGCTGTGTGCAGGACACCCAAAGCAGATATCTCGGCGTATTTGGCTTGACGCGGGCGATCCCTTCCTTCTTGTGTGTTCGCCGTTATTTGGAAAGCCATAGTTGTTTCGTCAGTTTCGGTTGTATTGGTCTCCTGCTTGCAACTAGATTATGCGCTCCAGTGAGACAAAGGACGAATGTTTGGGTGACGGTCACCAAGGCGCGACGCGCGACGGCGAACAGACAATGACCAAGGGTTGGGCAGGCTGACGTGGCGCGGGACACGTGGCGCAGGACACATGGCAGAGGTCTTGCAAGGTGCTGATGTGGCACACGTGTGTAATCTGACACGTGGCAGGTGACGTGGCAGACACGTGTGGATTCCTGATGTGGCAGTACAGGTGGCAGTCAGCTCAGATGCTGACATAGCACTGACACGTGGCAGACAGGTGGTAAAACTGTGGTTAGTGTAAGTCTGGTTAGCTGGACTTTGATCAGATGTCCAGTTAGTTGGCCCAACCAAACCAGACCAGAGCAGAACCAGTCTGGTCAGTTTGACCAGACTGTAACTATCCAGTCACAGACTAACCAGACCAGAACCAGTTAGTCTGGTTAGACTAACTAGCAGTTACTCCATCTGGTTACTGTTCTTTCAAAAAAAAAAAAAAAAAAAGACAGTTGCAGAGACAGTTTTGGCTATCAATTTTCTCCTGCCTGTCAGACTTTTACTGTCAAAAAAAAAAAAAAAGTAGCAGAAAACCAGAGAAAAGCAGAAAAAAACAGAAATTTGCAGAAAAAGGAGTATGCATGCCTTTGAGCAGTAAAAAGAGGGAAAAACAGATGCCTTTTGAAGCCATCTGCAGCAGCCATAAAAGGGCAACATAGTTGATGATGCTTTGGCAACTGTGTGGGTACATGCCTTGAACTGACAGCCCGTACTGGCATAGATTGTGAATGCAAAACACCTCTTGTTGAGGTACTTTTTCTGTTGGAAAAGCAAAGGTAGTGTGCATTAGTTACTTGCACAGTGTGAGAAAATCTGCAGATCTCAGAATATGGATCAATCACCTATCCAGTGGGATTCTCAAGATAGGGATGTGCATCCAAGACAGAGGAATGTGCCACAAACTCAACAAGAATTTGAACAAATGGTACACACTCGTATACAAGAGCTGGAAAATCTTAAAAGGGATCCTAGGGCTCAGCATTTGTTTCCAGCAGAAGCTATGCCTAATCCAGTATATGACGTGCCAATGCCAGAGGCACACTCTCGTGTACAGTCTGAGAGATAGAGATCTCATAGATCTCATAGGAGACGGTCCCATAGTAAAAAGAGATCGAGGCGTCATCACCGATCTCCTAGTCCATCACCGTTGTCTACCTCGAGTTCGACTTCTGTGTCTTCTTCTTCCTTATCAGATAAACCATCTAGGAAAAGAAGGAAACACGAGAAGTCTGGGAAGAGAAAGTCTTCCAAAGCGACCAGGGAATTTAAGGAGGGAGGAAAATCTGTCAAGTTTATGACCTACAATGGACAGTATGGTCATACAGACAAAGCATTGCAGTTTATCAGACAGTTTGATGCTGCATTCGGTACAGAGAAATTTTCAGAATCCTCCAAGTTAAGAATGGTCAGCTTACACTTGACAGCAACGGCTAGTGCATGGTGGAGTGCACTGACCACAGATGGGTCAGCCCCAAGAAAGTGGAAGGGCTTCAAGAAAGCCTTCTACCAGCAGTTCATGCCTAAACAGTTTAGAGACCATGTTCTTCAAGACTGGGACAGCTTGCACATGGATGCAGGAGATACAGTGGATGGGTATAACCAAAAGTTCTGGGATGCTTATTTGCAGGTTGCACCGTTCAAAAAGATCTCCAAAGGTACCCAGATGAGAAAGTACAGAGCAGGTCTCACTCCAAGAATTCAGGCAGTAGTGAATGCTTTGGGGGCAAAGAATATTCAAGATCTTATGCATTCAGCCTCAGTAGCGAGTCTTGTACCGCTACAAGATCCATCTACAGTGCCATCCTTGCAGGCAGGACGTGCTGATAAAAAGAAATCTGATTTTATAAAATCAGAAAAGAAAGAGTTCCCCAAGGCTGAAAAGAAAGGGTTTCAGCCTCAGAAGCCGAGGGGTACTCAGTTCTCAAAGACCTATAAGGGCAAATCTATATTCACCCCTGAACAGATAGCGGAATTCCGTAGAGATGGGAAATGCTTCAGGTGCGGTAAAGAGGGGCATGTGGCTGCCCCAGTGCCCAGAAAAGCCTTCCTCATCGAAGGGAAAAGAGGCAGAGAAGCCACGAGGACCGCAAAAGCCAATGGCGGGGGGTATTCCTGATATACTGGGTCATGCTTTGAACCCAGAAGAACGAGAATTGCTGCTATCATGGGGCAAAGTTAGAGATCAGCAAGCGCTAATTTTATTTGATCCAGGGGCTACTGATAATTTCATATCAGAGGATCTAGCCCTGAGGCTGGGAATAAAGACGGAAGAGTTAGGCAGGGCTTTGGATGCCGATCAAATGTTTTGTGGGAACCCTGTGCCAGTTACTCCCTTGATAGGGAAGCTCCGTCTACATGTTCAGAGTTATGTGGATCAGGAAGACTTCTTCATTTCTCCACTGAAACATTATGATGTAGTTTTGGGGATGCCTTGGTTTCACCGCAAGGCAGTGAAGTTGACTCTTCCTGAAAGAGTGCTGGAATTTGTACATAGGGGGAAAAATCAACGTGTAATTGCCAGGAATAAAGGGGACACTATCCCCATTGTATCTGATGTTTCATGCGGTAAAGCAATAAAGTCTGCAATTTCTGCGTACATGGTTTTTGTAAAAGAAAAAGAGAATGATATGCATGCTGAAATGAATGATGCAGACAAAGATAAGTTTCAGTTTCTTGTAAACTTTAAAGATTGCTTTTCTGATGTTTTGCCAGGGGAGTTACCCCCAGAGAGACCAGAAGATCATCAGATAGAGTTAATGCCTGGTAGTGAGCCACCAAACAGACCCCCTTATAGAGTCAATGCGACTCAGAGAGAGGAGATTATGGCTCAGGTACAGGACTTGCTGTCCAAAGGCTTGATTCAGCCCAGCTCGTCTCCTTTTTGTTCCCCTGTACTGTTAGTACAGAAGAAAGATGGTTTATTTCGTATGTGCGTCGATTATCGCGCACTGAACAAAATGACCATCAAGAATAGATTCCCTATTCCGCGTATTGATGATGTCCTGGATCAGTTAAATGGAGCTTCAGTTTTCAGCAGAATAGACTTGAAGAGTGGCTACCACCAAGTGAGGATACAGCCTCAGGATGTGCATAAGACAGCATTCCGCACTTCTCTCGTGCTACTCAATACCAGCAGTGTCCCACCGTGATCGCCATAAACTGTTTTGGGGGGGGAGGGGTTCCTATCCTTCCGGAAGTGTTACCGGAGGCCAAAGGCCACTGGCGTGAGAAGCATGAGTTTTGCAATGCTCTAATGCAATGGATCGTGCAGAGCGCACCGTGCAGTAGTGTGCGAGTGTCGTATGCTATACTGCAGTGGACAACGACGTACGAGTGCACTATGCTAAATGACAATCACCGGTGAACTCCACAACATAAGCAAAATAAGAAAATCCTACACTGGTGCTCTCCGGGTCAGCCTATGTGTTGCGTGGCAGCTCTTGAAGGCGCCTAGGGTTGCGGGTTAATCCCTGCTGATCAGGGCACCTCTTGGGTTTGTTTGTGGGCTGCTCACGTGTCCTCTGCTGCGCAGTATGGAGGGCATTATGGAGGCCTTGTACCAGGCTGTTGGGTTGGCCCTTGGGGTCTTGCCAGGTCGGCTTCGTGGCTAGACTGAGTTGGCCTATGGGCAGGGGGGGCTAGCCCCTTTATAGGGCTGTGTAGCAGCCTCTATGGACAGCAGGAGGGGGTCGGCCCTACACCAGGTGGGTCGGCCCACCTAGGCATGCTACCAAGACCAACCGACCGGGGGGAGGGGGCTGGGGCTATATAGGGGCCGCCCCCCTCCGCCCTCATTTTCTGATCTTAGTTTGGATTACCTTTGTGCCTTCTTTAGTAGAGGTTTTCCCCAGCAGGCTGTGGGGTTTTGGCCTGAGATCTCTTGCATTCTCTTGTCCTTTTCTCTCTTTGTGAGCTCTGTGTGTGTGTGTGTGTGTGTGTGTGTGTGTGAATGCTACTTTTGGAAAATCTTTCCGACTCTTTGGTGATCCAACTTTTCCACTTTTCTCTTTTTTTCAGGTGCTCTTTGCAACAATCCTTTTATGATTGTCTGTGCAAACTCAGTACATAGACTATGCTGTATACTTGTCATGTTTTGAAATATTCTCTTGATGTATTTGAGCACTTTCCCATCCTTTTTTAGTGGCTCTGTAATATAACGCAAAAGAAATTTC
Organism: Dipteris shenzhenensis; assembly: GCF_047967505.1. Taxonomy (NCBI): domain Eukaryota; kingdom Viridiplantae; phylum Streptophyta; class Polypodiopsida; order Gleicheniales; family Dipteridaceae; genus Dipteris; species Dipteris shenzhenensis. Next base: position 41,774,932 of record NC_141625.1, read on the forward strand.
ACTAAAAAAAGAGAGTGTGTGAGATTCCCTGCACTTCTCACGCTCCGATGTTTGCGGCGCTTCACAGACTAGGAGTCCATTTAACATTGCATTTGGGGTGCAGAGTGGTCAAGACGATTTTTCTAGACATTGTACTTGCTTGATAGGATGAGGAGAGATACCTACTACATCACTTGGGATTCTTTTGATTGAATCACACCCTTAGGTGTTTTATGAGGAAGTAGGTCTACCTTCATTTAGAATGGAGTTTCATAGCTTATAACACTAGATGCAGTATCTCCCTCTATGTTCAGGCTTCTCCATTTGTAGATTGGTCTTGGGAGATTATTACTAGTCTCGGTTGTTGCATGGCATGCATACAGGCTATAAATGGGACTTTGACTTTCGCTTCTTGTTATTTGGATCGATACTATGCACATCCTCATGGCCTTGTTGGGTATGATTAGGGATCCTCATGTACCAATGTGGCAAAAGAAGCATCCTTCATGAGAAAGTGGGACCACAGCTTGTTTTTCACATGTATCGCCACAGCATTGTGGATCGGTTGTGACAGCCTCATTTCTTTTTTGCATGATTTTGTTTGAGATTCATCCGAATTCTATCTTGGATTTTGTATTTTAGTTATACTTAATGAAAGCTCACGTCTTTGCTTGAAAAAGAAGAAAAACGTTAAATATTCTATGTACAAAGATCCAAATTCTTTTGGTAGAGGGGTTTGTTCTCATGAATTTTGTGAACTTATTGTAACATCAACTAGGGGCTTTTGCAGTTCGTAGATCTTGGAATTACTCAATTATCTTTAGGTTTAGTAGTTGATATCTATGATAAATGGTACCTACGTGAGTATGCTAGTTTGACCACTGTCAGAATGCATGAGACATTTTTGAATATGTAGTCATTATGTCCCAATTCTACAGGTTCCCTTGTTTTTGTACAAGAAAGATATATCTTTTGAATCATGCTTTTTTGGTTATGCTTAGGGTCATCCAATACAGAACTCAACTTCAAAGCCCATCTTGTTTTGAGTGTATAGCTTTTTAGTATTTTGTGATGTTATAGATATAGGTAGAGTTTTGCCTTGAAGCTCGCTTGGGTATTGAATTTGAGTTTACGCAACAATCAATCTCTTTTGAGACTTGTTCAAATTGTTCTCGATAGACTTAACGCAAGTTCTTAAGTTCATAGATCACTTATTTGTCCTAGACGTTTCAAACTTCAAAGATTTTATATATAATGATTCAGATTCGTTTGGTGGATGGATTTATTCTTGTACAATTTGCGTACTAATTCACAGCATGTGGAAGCTTTTGCAATTTCTTAGATCTTAGCATTAACTAATCTTCTTTAGGTTGATAAAAGGCAACAACTTGCGTATGCTATGCTGAATATAATAAGAACTATTTTGATATGGCTAAATATGAAGTGATTACTTCCCAATTTTAAGTAAGAGTGCTTTTCTCTGTCAATTTTGTAATTTAATTGTCTTACTTCCAAAACCGCTATAATGTCAGGAAAGTATTGGAGAAAATCCGCTCTGTTTTATGCTGTAGTCCTTATATCATCATTGAAAGAAATCCGCCCTCTTGTTTCTTTGTGTTTATGTTGGTATTTCTTTGGTTTACTTATCTTTAATATTTCTTATGTTATTATGATAATCTAACATAATTCTCTCTCTCTCTCTCTTCCTTCTCTCTTTTGTCTTACCCTCTCTTCCCCTGTTCTTTTTGTTTGTCTTACAAAAAATATAAATTGTAAGATTGATATGTTCTGGTCTTATGAAGGTATATGTTTCTGTATGATGGAGGCAATACATATTCAGGTGTAGAACTGTTTACTGTGTCTTGAATGTTCGCACACTAATCTTTGTTGCTCTCTTGGCGTTCTAGTCAACATCATTTCTCAAGAGTCAAGATGCAATTCCTCATGAGATACTTTTGAGGGCTATAGTTGGCTACTTCTTGCAAGCCTTTATCTTTCCAATCTTCTTATCTTCATTTTAATTGCGGCTAGCTGATCTGGAAGATCAATTCCAAGTCGTAAAGAAAGTTGGAAGATCAGATTCAAGTTGTAAAGAAAGAACTGGTTGCTATTTCAACCTGTCTAAACTAAGGCCTTTGTCAGTTTTTTCTGTTTTCCTTGGAGCTGCGCTTGTCTTTTCCAGGTTGCTAATGCTGGTGTTCTTGTTTTCCATACTGGCTATTTCACATGAGAAATGAATGCAGGGAGATTTATTTAGCTCTCTTTGGGCAATTTGTTTGCATCAGGTCTTGTTCTTGGAATTTTGTGCACCCGCGCCCCCCCCCCCCCACACACACACACAAACACACACACACACACACACCACCCAATACTACCAATAGTTTTTGGCTTTGTCGATGCGCTATTGTGTCACCTGTAATTTGACATTGGTATAACCTTGAGTATAATTCCAGAGATTTAATTATGGAAATACATAGTGCTTTGAGATCACAGCAAGAACCCAGGGTTTGGTAATTTACTTAGTAGTAGTGAAAGGTTTCCCTTTTTTAATGAACCTTTTTGTCAATTAATCGGCATGCAATAAGGGCATGAAATGTGTGCAGAGATTGGAGGACAGCACAAAAGCAGAAGCCAGGGATTTGAACTAGAGATTGTTACAGATTGGAGCTTCACTTATTTTTCTGGTAAGCTTTCTTGTTTCAAAGTTGTTACATAACGATCAGAAACACCAAAATAGGTCTTTGTTGCTACTTATGCGATGTTTTGAAACTAGGATGCTTACATATGAAGCATTTTATAACTTCATTCCAAAACTGCCATCTCTCAGGTTCTGCTTGTCAATGGTCATTTTTTATTATCAAATAAGTTTCAACTCTCTTTAAATTTTTTGCATCATATGATGGTTCTTTTGTTTTAGTAAGTAACCTACTCTCTCTCTCTCTCTTTGGATTTTATAGTTTAGGATTCCTGAATCTTTTATGTTTGGGTACTGGTGAGAACATAAACATAGATCTGCTTAGTAGGCTTTTTCTATTATTATTGTTTTTTCAACTTTACTATTTTAGTAAGCACTGGTTTGCCCAAGAAACTCCACGGGTCTCTAGAAACCCAGTGTAGCTGCTTATGCTTGGGCACTGATGACGGCATAAGTGTTGCTTTGCTTGCAAAATATGTCTCCCTTTTGATCAAAAAATTCAGCTACCTCATTTTTCTTCTCTTTCGTTTTCTCTTTTATTTTCTTTGTAGAAGTTTGGACTTTAGAATAACAAAAAATCTAAATTGTATGATTGGATATTTTCTAGTCTTACAAATGTATATTAATCTTTGTTTGTAAACTGCCTTCCCTTTGTCTCTTTTTCTTGCACTTTTATTTAGTTCCGTTGCTTGCAGGGCAAAACTGCAGCCTGGTCTTACAGCGTGGGTTTCGCGGATATCATCTGGAAAAGATTTGGTTTTGGTACTTCTATGGGTTTGTTGCATTTCTGTGTCCATTAACAAGTTTTGCCTAGTTTTTATAAAGCTAGCAGTATGCCCTGTGAAGCTCAAAGAGCTTCTGTTGATGCCATGTATGAATCTGTGTACTTAACGGGTGTACTGCCATGACTTCAGGAGCAGTTTTAAACTCAGCACTAATTCTTCCCCTTGTTGGGTGACATTTCAAGAAGTCAGTTGCATTGCAGTGCTAGAGAAGGACCAACACAAAAACAATATCCATCTGGTGGGGCATGGTTTAGATAATTTTAAGCTGGGTTTTTATTTTGTTAGTGCCCCCCTTTGTATGGACTCTTTATACTCAAGGTTCATAGCCTGTTTGGAATTGGCTCGTGGTTCTGTACAGTTTGTCACTATGATTAAAAATGGCTGGGGTTTGAATTGGTGACATTTTTTTCAGTTTATGCTGGTTTTTGTATTTAGTTATTTATTATTATTATTATTTTTGGGGGTGGGGGTATGTTTTAAATGGTCTTAAGAAAATCATGAAGTAAATAGAGCCTGTTTGAAATTGGCAGGTTCTGTACTGTTTGTCACTACCGATTTAAATTGGCTGGGGGAGTTTTGAATTGGTAATGGGTGTGTTTAGGGGGTAGTGATGCTGGGAATAGTTACATTCAACCTGTGAGTAAGTGGGTTGATGTCAGTGCATGGGATTGCACATGGAGGCATGCCAGCGGTTGCATGAGCTGGTAGAAGCCACCAGAGCAACTTTAGCAGTTCTGGAGTCGAGACGACTCTAGAGCTCAGCAGGGAGCTATGCATGGAGAACGCCAGCAACAACAAGAACCTATGGAAGTGCTGGAGAGACAAACTCAAGAGGCAGCTTCCTGAAGTCAGACATGGCAGCTAGCAGCATATATTTGTCATAGGATTTGCTCAAGCATGTGGTAGATGGTATAAGCTTCAAATTTGTAAGAGAGTTGTCCTAAGCTCATTTGAGACGTGATAGACTTGATTTAATATAGATTTTCGCCTTGTGAACGCCAATATTACTTGTGAATCAAACTGCTCCTTTGTAATTGAATAGATTGTTTGTTTGAGGATCTGGCAAGCTGTCATCATCAATGCTTGGTATCAGAGCCAGGAAATTGGCTGTGATATGAGAAGTGTAGATCTGAGTCTGTGAAATTGTGCTTTTGTTGTGGAAATCTTCATAGGAATTTTGCTTCTTGGCAATTGAATGCAGGTCTATTGCTTGTGGAGCATGCCTTATGGAGGCTTGCAAGTGGTCGCATGAGCTGGTAGAAGCTACGAGAACCTCTTTAGGTGTTGGAGAAGATCACTCCAAAGCTCAGCTGAGAGCCATGCATGGAGAATGCCAGCAATAGCAAGAACCTATGGAGGCGTTGGAGAAAGCGAAGTCGAGGCAGCTCCTTGAGTCAGTCATGGCAGCTAGCAGCATATATGTGCTCAAGTGTATGGTAGTTGTATGGGCTTCAATTTTGTAAGAGCAACAAGGGCAGTTGCCTGAGCTCACTTTTGAAGCAATACAAGATCGTTTGCCTTATATACGTTGACATTTCTAGTAAATCAAACTGCTTCTTCCTCATTATATAGATTGTTTGTTAAGAATGTGGCAAGCTTAGTGAGTGGAAAAAGTAGGCTATAGTATGAGCAATTGGGACCTCAAATCACAATTGTATGTCAAATGTTACAAATGCTGACGGCAGATGAAGTTTCATGATGCATGATGCGCGATGCCACCAACCTCCAAATTTTAAAAAAGTATCCGAGTACATGACACATCAACATCTTTATGTTCAGGGTGTCAACTTCGAAAAGTAAGGGTATAATGGACGGACTTCCAATTCCAAAAGCCGAGGCAAGCATATCATACATTAAGATGCTATTGTAACATACTTTTGGCGTATGGAGATTGTTCATGTATGTGGCCAATGGGCATCAAGTAGTCTACACTGGAGCATGCTGTCTACTAACAACTGCCATCAATATCTTCTAACTCTTCCAAGTGTCTTTAATGAGTGTGGTTGAGGAGTTTTTGCTTTTCTTGAAACTTTGGATCTTCCCTCCTCATGAATGTACTTTAAGGCTGAAATTTTGCTAATGTAGGTGCTTCCTACTAAAAAAAGTCACAATGCACCTCTAAAATGAGGTCATGGACAAAAAGAGAACTTAGCTCTACAATCATACCTCACTTTTAGAGATATCACTCTACATATCGGTCATTGGTACTGCACTGTTTTTGGCTCATGCATACGCAGCTTTTCAATTCTGGAGGTTCACAAATGAGAATCATGAAATTTCAGGACCAAGGTGCTTGCTTTACGACTAATCGGCTCTAATAAAAGGTTGAATTTTACTAATTTGTTCATGCAAGCTCTGTCTCACCAAACATAGCTTTTAAACATTGCTATTATTTGACAATGTCAATCATAAAGTCAATCAAATGAAACGATATAGGTTTGGACATCTGATGATTTTGTTTAGGTTGGCACAAGGCTAATATTTGATCATAAAGTCCATTAGATAAAACAATTTAGGTTTGGACATCTGATGATCTTGTTTAGGTTGTCAAAAAGGTTGTCAAAAGTCTATTTGAAGTGTGGCGACTAGTTCATATGTATAGTGAGAGTAATAAGACCAATGGTGATTGAAAGATAAGGCCTCGCGGGTCTGGGAGAAAGTACACTAGAAAAAGATAACTCATACAAGCCTCATGGGTTGAAGCAAAAGCAAAGGGTATGCTAAGGCTCTTTTGTTGAATGCTATGCTAAGATACAGAGCTCGAAAGCTCAAACAAAAAAACTCAAATATGAGCTCAAATGTCAGTTGAGGTCTAAGACCCAGAAATTGAAACTTGGTATCGTGTAACTCTTCGATGTGCTTTGAAGATATATTGGATTTGCGTCTGTTGGATTGTCTTGTGTTGTAGAGGACGACGTGGTTTCCTCGATCTCTGGATCCGATGTGCTGTGTTAAGAGCGATGCCTCGCTTTGGCGATCTCCTTTAAAGAGAGTTGAGATAAGTCAGACCTCGATCGTGTGTACCTTGGTCCCAATTTGTCTGTTTGTGTCCCTCGCTCGGTGGTGTTGTGTCTGCTCTCTCCCTTGATCCATATTGTCCTCATATCAGCTATCTCCTCCTTCACTCCACTGTGCCTTGGAGCTGACTCAAATGCATGGAAGTCCATGACCTGTCCTTATGCTCAGTCTATCTCAGTATCTTGTGGCGTGGTTCTCTCTTGTTGCTCTCTAGCCTATCGCACCAGGATCTCTCTATGTCATCGCATCTCCATTAGGTATGGCTCAATACAAACTTGGTCCTCAAAATGGAACAGTGGACCAAAGGCGTGTCCCTCTTGAAAGAGGCAGTGGTATCGTCCTTGGATCTCATAATAGGCTACGCAAGCTCATCAAAACTATCTCAACCTTCCCACAATCTGCAAGTCCGTTGCTGTGATGGGACAAGACTCGCATATGTCTAATAGCAATCCTCAATGCGTGTGAGACACCTCTTTCCTCGAAATATTAGGGCCTAGTGATGAGCCCATCCTTCGATACTCTCAAGCAATGGTCGTTATAAAATTGGATCTTGGTGGGAAACTACTGGTCCACCTCCCAAGTTCGAGACGTATAGAGGATCTGATCTCGTGGGATCGACTCTGGCAGTGCATCCATGCTATACTAAAATGGGGGGAACTGGTCCATCTGAATACCTTGTCTGGCAAACCATGCGGATATGAGTGCATACCATGACGTGCTGCCTCCGCTCTCTGCTAATCATCTAGATGATTCTAGTGCCAGCCTCGGCAATCTCTAGGTGGGTAGCTCCTAGACTATATGCAGAAAAGTCGTCGTTTGAAAGCTGGCATCGATCTGAAGTGGTGTCATAGCGAACTCTGCTTGTATGATCTAATGTAGGACTGAGGGCTTACTCCAAATCATCCCAGATCCCATGGTCACCTATAGCATCTCAAATTTCTTACATTGTCGTCGGGAAATTACATCTCTAGAAGAGTGATGCATTCGGCCTCACTAGGGTGTTGAAAAGCTAGCCCTTCGTCATTGGATCTTGAAAGTGAGCTTGGAAGCAATGTCTCTCTAGTCAGGCTAGAGGGCGCCGTCTTGTATGAGCCGTGCTTTGGTTGCGTGGGTCATTGTGAAGACCGGTCTTGTGAAAACTGCCCCCAAGTATGTGTAGGATTGCACTATCTCCATTGACTCTCTTGGTAACTGAGGTTCTGTCGACAAAGTACTACTCATGAGGTGCTAAAGATCATAACCTTGGTCTTCCCAAGGTTAACTGTCAAGTCTCTCTCTGTAGACATCTCCAAGGCCTCTAAATGTCTCTGTAGTCCCTTTGCTGAAGATGATATGAGGACTATGTCATCCAGATATATAGTAGTCTCTGTATCATCAAATGAGCAAGTAGTGATTTCTCGCCTCCTAGTCTATAAAGGATGTGATCTCATCAATGTTCTCGCCTCCTAGTCTATAAGAATCGGGAGGGAGGAAGGGGGATGGTGGAGAGAGAGAGAGAGAGAGAGAGAGAGAGAGAGAGAAAGAGTAGATGAAATTGTTTGCACATGGGATTTCTTTTTGCACATATACATAGATGCATATATAAATGACAGAGTAATTGTCTGCTAGTTGAATCACAATTGATTATCTTTTTAGTTACTTATATTTATCATGTTGAATTAACAAAAATTTATATTTCTTGAAGTGCAACATAAAATTTTAATTTCTCCTCATTGAAAATGCACTTTTTACCCCTCTGAATTACAATGCCACATGAGGAAGGTGGTCCACAACACACATGTTCCAACCCCCCTACGGGCCAAGCACCAAGTATGATATGTGACCACCCATACAGGGCCAAGCATTAAACTTGACCAACCATAGTGGGCAAGGCCAACATTAAATGTGACTACCCATATAGGGCAAGGCCTACTAGGAAATGCAACTACCCACATAGGGATAGGTCGAACAATTCACAAAAATTGATGCAAGACACTGCATAGCCACCAGTCAGGACAATCATTGCAAAATCAAGGCTCACATGAGTAGTCGTGTGTACCACGCTGCATACGCTACACCTGACCCATAGTAGTTCAACAAAGGGTGCCACTCATAAAGCATCTAGTAGAAATGACAATTGCCTTGCCACCTAGGCTAACGAAGGGGCCATAGGACGATAGACCAAACCAATGCTAGCATCCACACATTCGGTGTGACATCATTTGGTGATCTTGTTATAGAATGTAAATCATGTGTGTTGGAGAAGCTTAGGGGGTTTCCCCTCATAGAATTATAGTGTACCATGCAAGAAGCCCTTCTTTTCCTCTCTTCCTTCTCAAATGTCTCTCTTACCCTCTCTTAAAGTGCATTGTCCTCTTCTTTGCTATTGGTTTAGCACTTAAACTTCATGTATATATCTCTTGAAGAATTGAGATGAGAGATCTCAGTACTACATGAAAAAACACTAAGCTCACATGAAATGATAATCAAAAGAGTGATCTACCCACGAAATGAGCTAAAAAGGTACAAAAGAGCTCTAATAAATCTTGTCGACCCGATATGTAAGTTGAGAACATACTCTCAGACATAACATGAAGTATGAACATCGCCATAATTGTCTCGTCAGGTCGACCGACCTTGTTGAAGCTCACAAAATATGGCTACATTTCAAGAACACACACACTAATTTGAACTTGCGTAGGTCAGTAAAAACGACTTGAGAGAGTCGTGACTATCGGCATATCTAGTAGTCAGGAACCACGAGAGCCACTAAGAGTCATGTCCACGTCCAATGCATGCAATATGGAACGACACGTGGCCTTCCATGCATCACCTCTCAATTGCTAGCATGGCCCAATCACCGAACTTCTACCACCCAGCATGACCAATGAGGTTATGGGAGTCTAACCCCCTCCCTCCTCCCTCCAAACCTTAGTCTACCACTAAGTCTCCCTATGAGAAAGACCAAGGAATTCCAACAATCCCCCCCACAATCGAAACGGGGAGAGATGAGCTTGAACTTGTCTACCAAAAACCAAAACAAGAACAATTGCGTACAAAAGGCTAAACACTGCGACTCCTACAAAAGGACCAGCTCACAAAATAAAGTCATGTGTTGACAAAGGACTAAGCATATTTAGAAGGCATAATCTGGATCCTCAATTTCAAACAAAGTTGTGCTTTACTCCTTTCTTGCCACCCATTGCATGTGCTTTTACTGATGTACTCGCTTCATCACGCTACTTTGTGTAGCACTGAGTTTCTATATGCGACCTAATTTGCCATAATAATTGCACTTCCGCTCCTTTCGAGCATCTCGAGTTGGCAGCATAAGCCTTTGTGTCGAATAATAGAGAGTTGTCTCGTTTCTCTCCACTTAGTAGCATCCCTACACAATCAAGGAAATCAGTAGTATCATCAAGGTGAAGTATGCGTGTTGTTTCACTGAATTGATCAGGGGTAAATTTTTTTAAGAGAATAGCCTTCTTATCCTCATCCTCCACATGTGCCCCAACCACTTGCAGAGCTGCCTGAGCAGTGCTTGCGTTCTGCTTAAGAAGACTCTAAGGAGACTCTAAGTGACTATGTCTCATCCATCCTAAAGTCAAAGAGATCTTGCTTGGGATCAGCCTTGGAATGCTTCATGAGGACTCCAACCAAAGTTTCCAAGGTCTGCCAGTTCTCTATTGTTGTAGCGTTCACATTAAGATGGTGGAAATATCCAGGTCCCAAAGCTCTGCCCATAAATCAATTGCCTTCTCGTTCTTTGCCTCCCATGCAGGAATCTTATCACCATCATGTGACCCTTCCTTTGGTTTCTTCTTAGTGCCAGCAGTGACACCCCAAAGACCTTTCTGCATGAACCATAATTGGGTAGCGAGTTGCCATTAAATGTGAGCAGACTCCATTAGACTTCTCTTTTTGCGACGTATCCATTACTAGAACCTTGAGGTATTCAACTGGGCACGAAAACAGGCTTTAGCGAGAGCACCTCAAGTGACGACCTCTGCATCCTGATATTCTTGCTTCTCGGCTTCCTAAGCAGTGAGTGCTTTGTGACTAGAACTCCTCGACATGCACAAGTCCTCCATTCTCATATCACAGGCTCATAGAACCTCTTTCCGCTCTGATACCAATTGTAGGTTTAGCAATTAAACTCCACATATATATCTTTTAACACTAGTTTGGTAGAACGACATAAAAATGTCCTAGGACACTTTTATGTCCTGTCAACTTAGCCACTTCATAGAATTATTCAAAAGCATCCAGGGTTTTTATTATCTTTCATAATAGCTTATATGTTGAAAAAAACTTGGAATTATTATGGATTGGAACTTGCACCTATTACTTTGAGTTCTATTGAAAATTTTAAGGTAAACCTAACACCAGAATCTCAAGCTGTTTTCTTAGGTTTTAGATAAAATGGCCATACTTCATTTAGATTTTGTAAGTTCTAGAGTCTAAGTATAACTATAACAGATATGTCTAGATTGCTTTGAAGCTAGATAATCATACTTATTATGATTTATGGCCTCAACCGTAATTTTAGAGAATGTTGATAGCGAGGCAAATTTGATATTTCGCCAATTCTTTGACACATATAAAAACTTCCAAACTCAACCTTACTTTGTATATGTATTGAATAGGATATTATGGAGTATCATGAGTTTTAAGAGGACTTAATATCATGTAGAACACCAAATTCAGACCGTATTTTGATTGTTCATTATGTTATAATTCGTGCTAAATTCAAGGTACAAGGGTTTAAGGATATCATAAGAACCTTCAAGACTTTGAATTCTACTTATAGGGTTCCTCTAACCATGAATGAGTGATACCAATTAATAAAAGTTATATGCAAGATAACTCAAAACTATAAAAGCGAGGTTTAATATGGAACATGTTTTGGTAGTTGAGATGAGGAACACATAATCTATTTCAATTTTAGCCTTTATTGTGATGTGGTGACGTTCCTTATGATATAATATTGTTATAGTTAAGGTATGATACATTGTGGCTATTATATGTAGTATATAAAGATGCTTTTTTATGAAATGTGACTTACAATGCAACCCGCTAGGCTAACCACTCTTGTTAATTGCTAAATCAATCTTGCCAAAATGACTTTTTAATAAAAATTTGTCACTCTTATGTGTTTTATATACTTATAAACACTCTGTAAAAAATGATAGCTCATTGAAATCATTTTTATTTTCAGGCATGCTAAATAAAGTTTCAAATCTGTGTATTGTTTGCGTGAAATGCTGTGTTACCATACATTTGTGAGCATTTTGTAATCACATGTAATAACTTTTTGTGCTCCTTATATTTTTAGGAAATAGTCCTATATGAGTTTACCTTAAGCTCAAGAGAGGAAATCACCAAAAAGCTCATCTACATCAAGTTGTGATTTTTTTGCCAAAACCTCAAAAAGACAAATTTATGTCCTATTATGCTACCAAACTATTGTTAACCTGGAAGTACATGAAATGAGAGATCTCATTACGACTTAATCTTATCAACTACAAGCAATTCGATATGCAAGCTGAGAACACAATATACATGAACTATGAACGTTGCCATAACCATCTGCTCAGGTCAACCGACCTTTTGTTGGAGCTCACAAAAATGGCTACATTTCAAGAAAACACACACAAAGAAAACATACACACTTTTTTTTTTTTTGGTGAAAAGAAAACATACACACACATGCACGCACGCACTCACTCACGACACTTAAGTGAGAATTTACAGACGATCAAGTTTACAAATAAGTTGTCAATCTGGAGTCATGCACACAATGTATACTTCTAGCTCTCTCCCTCTTCCCGTATCTCATTTCTGAAAGTCTCTCCTCCCTCCCTATTTACCTGCCGCTGCGTTTCCTAGTCGCGTATCCCTTCCACCATACTTGCTACCCCCTCTGCCACCTCAATGGTCTAATGTCTTCCTCGGACGCTAAACAGTCGGGTGAAGTAGTGGAGTCATCGTACGTAGGGGATAAAACTTCCCCACCTTCTCAGGTGCGGCCACCGTTGTCCCTTCCAGGTCTCTGGCTAGGATCACTCTTGATCCATAGCCTCTTCACTATGGACTTTCATTCGGGCTTTAGCCAGAGCCTTTGTCCTTTCCATGGTCGCATAGGTTCTCGTTCATACGCTTGAGGATCATCTCCTGATGTTCTGCCGTTGCTCGACATTGTTGTTTGCCACACAACGATTTAATTTTAAAAAAAGGGATATCTCGTCAGCTTCTTGTCCTTGCAGTCTCGATCTCGGGTGTGCGTGGTACGTATGCCTTCGAGCTGTGGATCTGCATTGATGGTCCCAACTAGCTCGTTTGTCTTCTTTCGTAGGTAGTACATGGTTACACGCTTTTTACGAGCTAGTTGCTAGTACAATGATTTCCGACGCCATAGTGCTTTTAAGATAATGAACGCTATGAAGTTTCTGACCGCATGCTACCTCCCTTCAGCGAGCTTTTCTCCTATCCTTTCCTTCGGCGAGACACGATCCTCCACCTCCATTCGTCAATACTTGTGTATGCAGCGATGTTCATGTGTAACCGCTCCTTGATTAGATTTACCCACTTATGATTTTGTAACATTACTTGGGACGCTTGCATATTGTCGATTGTTTGCCGGTCGTCTCTGTAACGTTGTTAAATTTTCAGCATCTTTCATCTTTGAGTGCCATAAGGTTATCACGAATATTTTGGCAAAACTACGGAAGTATGATTAATCCGCTGGTTATAAGGTCCCTGAGTTGGTGAGTTGTAAGGCTTTATGCAAACTTTTTCAGTATGAATTCGGAGATCTAATCTGTCATCAGGCAGTTGCAAACCTGCTGGGCGTTGTAAATGTCTGTGGCAGCTCATAAGACTCAGCAAAATGGCGATGAGCATTTGAGATCCATTGCCCATCTATTTGGGTTCCCTGGATTACTTTTGTAATGTCTAATTTTTGGCTGGCCCCAATGGGTAGGCCTTAGTAGACGTTTGGGCGTGGAAGAGAAAAATGCTTGTTTTTGTTAAAATTGGAAATTGCATTTCTTTGATTGGTGGTTATAGCATGCACTGCAAGACCTTCGTTGACTTTGTGGTTACAAATGCTGCGCTGATTATGCTGCAAACCCTTCCCTGTTTTGTTAATGGATACGGGTGTTCGATTATGAACTTCAAGCGTTGAACATACAATTGCAATCAAACAAGGACGAAGACAAAACGAGAGAGGGAGAGATGCAAAGTTGATCGTGTGTCTCTATTGATTGAGATCGTGCATACATATAAGATTGGCGTAACTTCCAGCCGGTGGATGTTACAACTGAATTGCATGTCTCCCACAACGATTCACATCTCTATTCTAAATTCTACTAACGTAACTTTATCTTATTCTTCACTAACATTATTGAGTCGCTAACAATGCGACGCTTACACACACACACACACACACACGTTATTACACGTTCTAACAACGGGCACTGACTTCAATCCTTGGCTCGGCAACACTCGCATATCCATCCCTCCTTCAAGTGATACTTCACTCAATGCAGTTACCTCAACCTCTCCAATCTCGAGAACATCAGAATTTGGTTTCTTTTGGTTGCAAAACTTGATATAGAACCAGCGTTGTGATTCCTAAGATTGTCGCAAATCCATCCAAGGCAGCAACAAAACGGACTATAGCGACGACGGCATGTGGCACGCTAGCTAGGATGGTTGGGAGGGAGCGGCTCGAACACTTTGTAGACGACATCCTTGCGTTTCTCCAGCAAACTCTGTTCTTGTTGCAGCTTGAAAGCGTTCTCCTCGGCCACCTTGACAACATGTGAGTTTGTTGTAGATCCGAAATGAGATATCGGAGGTGCGGAAGGAAGAGGGGCAACTGGGTCAACGAATATAGGCTGAATTTTCTCCGCCATAGATCTCACTTACAGCATGCTTGCAATGCTGGGAGCTAATGGAAACCAAGCAAACAGAATTTGCTACGAGGAAGAGGGAATTTTGTCAGTCACAAGTCTAGCTTGCTGCGACATTAGAATGCCTTCCGTTCCAAAGTCACCTTTCTGGGTCTTGTTCGTGAAACTAAAAGCGTAGGTGAGATTTGTTCCAGAGGCTGCTGTCCAATAGAGCTCCTCTCCTGCAGCGGGGTGTCATGATTTGCTTGAGAGTCAGTGAGATTGAGGCTTTCTTGGTAGAGTTTGATGGCGACGAGGGTGGAGTCATTGAAAAGGATGCTGATTCTGTTTTGAGTTGTAAAAGCTGAGGTTAAGCAACTATCAGTCCTTAAGCCTCTCCTTCTTGGTTGTCATGTTCTTTTTCGCAATGTCTTCCCAACCGAGCAGGCCTACTGAATGTAGTTCACCTTGTTGCATAAGCATTTAACTTGTTTTTAATTTGTTGCTCTCAAATATCAATCTAAACCTTCCTCCCCTCCTTCAGTTAATCTAGAACTTTTTTCAAGTTTGCATAGTTCTCTTAGTTGATTGCTGCTGCTATTCCTGACTACGATAACAAGCAGTCGAGAATGACGACACCTGCAGTCCCAAGCTAGAGGATATGCCTATTCTAACATGTACTTCTCTTGGATGGATGAAGGTATCAGTTCTCGATGCCAGGATACACCTCAATCTAGTTTCCAAAGAGATCTATGATGTATCATTTTTTGAACTATTTTTTAGTTATATTCATCATATTAAGAGCTAGTTAGTCAACTTCGTAAAATTGCAAATGTATTTCTTTTGTATATACTAGAGTAGAAATTATAACCTTTGGGCTATTTTTATCATAACTGTAAAGACTTTAAAAAATAAATAAATTATAATAAAGACTTTAGCCACACTTCATGAATGAAAGCACCAAGGCTTGAGTAGATTTGGACATGTGGCCAAATCTTATTGCTTCTTTCAAAGCACTAGTGTCTTAGAGATTTGGCCATGTGGCCAACTCTTGTTGGCTCCTTTCAAAGCACCAGGGTATGGGGAGATTTGACCATGTGGTCGAATCTTGTGGGCTTCTTTGAAAGCACCAAGGTATGTGGAGATTTGGCTTCTTTCAAACCACCAAGGTCTAAGTAGATTTGGTTGTGTGGATAAATCTTGATGGTTTCTTGAAAGCACCAG
The DNA here is from genome assembly GCF_047967505.1 of Dipteris shenzhenensis. Lineage (NCBI taxonomy): Eukaryota > Viridiplantae > Streptophyta > Polypodiopsida > Gleicheniales > Dipteridaceae > Dipteris > Dipteris shenzhenensis. The sequence continues at coordinate 41,790,507 of NC_141625.1, forward strand.
TGTCTCGAGAGATTTGGTTGTGTAGACAAATCTTGCTATCTCCCTTTCAAAGCACCATGGTCTATGAAGATTTGGCCAAGTAGCCAGATTTTGCTGGCTAAAATTCAAAGCACCAAGGTTTAGGAAGATTTGGTCGTGTAGTGAAATCTTGTAAAGCATTTTCATCCTAAGTCACACCATCAGATATCAATATTGAACTATAACAAATGTTATGTATGCAGGTGCCACATTGAAAGTGGGGGTTAAAGTCAACTTGCTTGTTAGTGGAAAGATTGTTGCCATTGGGACAATATTCTCTACATCACATGATGACATGTGCCAAGGTGTGCCCTTGGGAGAAAACAATGTATTAGTGGCGATCGATATTTGTATGGATGAAAGTGCACTTCTTCCATTTCCTACAATGGATGCATTCTTAGTCTATGAGGCTTTGGGTAGTGTTGTTCATTGGAAAGCACGATCAATGAGTTGTGTGGACAATGTCAATGGAGCTATTTTACCAATGAATGATATAACATCAGATACCATTGATGTTGAACCTCTACATGAATATGATGAGTTTTCCATTCGAGAATCATGGAAGGACAAGAAAGTTTTAATATGGGATGAGCAGAAAACCAAGAGCATTGCTGAGGGTGTTGTTTTGTATGTCTACCCATTTGAACCTATAAACTTTGAGATGCTTGGTGAAGGTAATCCGGGTGTGGGAATTGAAAAGTATCATAGTGATGTATCAGGCATCGATACCATCCACTTAATAAAATGGCCCATTGCACAAATAACCTTTTTAGATGGAACTTCATTAAGAATCGATGACACCATGAATTTTCCAAGTGGTTCTAGGCAAAAGCACATGGAAGATGAGGACCCAAATGAAAAATCCACAAAAAAGAGGCATGATAAAGAGGAAAGCTAAAAAACATGGCATGCCATTAGCATCATCTAGACTCACAAGGGATGCAGTCACAAAAGTATCTATGATTGATTGTTGTAAACAAAATTGTTGTCAATTTGCCGATCGTCAAATGATATCCAAATTACACATAGAGTATTGGGGCCAAAGTTTGGAGGCTCGCACCAATTATGTATATGACACTCTTGGGGTTGCTTGTCGAAAAGATGACAATGGGCATTTCAAATATGTCTTTTCATTGAATGGTATTCAAGTTTGTTGTAGAGCATGGTATTCCAAAAACAACATTTTATCGATACAGGGAGCAATTTGAAATTGGTATACGAAGGTGCATGCATGGTAATAAAGGAATCGTGCGGAGAGGTTGGGACCACACAAGACTGGGTAGAGCCATAATCCAAGATTTTATGGATAACAATTCTGAGCGTATGCCACACAAAAGTAGAACACTTCAGGATGGATCAAGGGAAACACAGCTCGTGATACCGGATGTATACAAGCAGGTTGATATTCTCTATGAGGTTAACATGCAATTAAAGCATAGTTTGGGTTGTAAGGAGATGTCAACTTCCACATTCAACCGTATATGGAACTCTGAATTCAAGCATGTAACTTTGTCAAAAACAAGTGAATTCTCTAAGTGTGGTTTATGTAGTGCAATCAAGGCTCAGCTTGCAGCGACAAAATGCCGAAATGAACGTAATAAGTTGATGGAAGATAGAAGAAAGCACATGTTACAACAAAAAAGTTGTAGAAATGTGTACTACACTTGGCGCAGATTTTTTGAAATGTATCCTCAGACATACTTGTGCATTATCCATGATAAGATGGACCAAAAGAAGATAGCCATCCCTAGATTACGCAATCGTTCAAAGGACACAGACAAATCCTTTCAGCTCCCAGTGGCTTTGACTGGCATGATAACACATGGACATGGTCAAGGACGTTATGGTCACTTTTCTTTATCCTTGTGGCCATCGGATCCTAACTTCACAATCGGTTCATTGGCTTTGTGTTTGAGAAATCTTGAAAGATTTGATAACCATGCACTTGGAGATTTGGTACATGATGGGATGCCAAGGTCTGATAACGCTCTGCTAAATGCACTAACCTCAAGAGAAGCATTGGATTCTCACTATGTTTCTAATGAAAAGCAACAACTTCATCTTGGAGCAGTGGGTGGAACATTCAAAGACCTTGGACTTGGAAGTTCCCATCAAGAAAATCCTTATAAGAAGCTACCCAAACACCTATTGTTGCAGTTGGATAATTGTGGTTCTGAAAAGAAGAATAGGTACTTGTTTGCTTACCTATCATTACTTGTCGCTCGAGGGATTTTCAAGTCAATTCAATTGGGATTCTTGATGGTTGGGCATACACATGAGGATATTGATGCAATGTTCAGCAGGTTTTCAGAGAGGTTAAGAACTAGCCAAACATTGACATTTGCACATCTCATGGATACTTTAGACAATGTGAGGAGTCTTCTCCAACGCCATTTTTGGTAACAGAAGTCCCTGATTTCAAGAGCTATGTTGATGGATGCCTATGCGATGGGCAAGATGCTTTAGTGGGACACTCAAAGCCTCTCCAATTTCGGTTCTTTATGCGAAATGAAGTTCCTATCATGCAATATAAAGTGCATCCACGATCATTAGATTGGCAACCAAGTGAAGGTGGCATTGAGTTATGGAAGAGACATCCGAATGGTCATCCAATGCTACCAAGTGGAGAGCCACCTTGTGTACCCATGTTCGAGTATGTGAAGGATCACTCACATGTGATAGTTGGTATCAAGGAGTATGTACACTTTTGGGAAAAATGGGCACACCTGCAACGTCCAGAAGCATCTTTCACAAAGTTTTACAAGCCGGTAGTGAAGTACTGGAAGAACATGATTGATGAGCTTCATAAACCAAACAATAGTGTAGAGGGCATGTACGAGAGATTTTGGCCAAAGACGCAACATATTGATTGTGTGCAAGTAGTTGATAATGAAAACGATGAGTTTCAAGGAATTGAAGAGTTGAATGATCACTATTGTGGACCTCAAACGAAAAAGCCAAAACAATCATTTGATCCAATGATTGATGTACAAAAAGGACACTTTCTTTTGGTCCGACCAGCAGAAAAAATTTACCCAATTTGGCTAGGCATTGCTCAAACTGATGTACAAAAGGATAATAAATCTAAAAATTTCAAGAAGGTTTTCATACAATATGCAGGTATATTATCAAATATTATCAAGCCAAAAATTTCTCTAAGACAACAGAGTAACAATTAACCAAATGTCTGCTCAACCCAACCAGGTTGGTTGCAGCTCACAACTATAAGACTAAGAGAAACTCGACACAAAGTTGAGGAGACCACATAGGCCTAGAACCTCCAACACACAATTGGACAGAATGTAGGGGACAAGACACACACACAACTTGTCACCTTCACAACACACAACAAAATAAGAGCAACACACGCCAGAGATGATAAGACAAAAATCATCATAGATTTCTCCATGCATAAGTAGTGCAGAATTGCTAGCAGCTTGTGAGAACTATGAGCCAATCATATTTGACCTCCGATTCCTAAGGAGAAGCCAAGGGGTTAGATGACCTTCCACAATTGCAGGAGTCGACTCTCATGGAGAGGCCCAAATCATCCGTCGATCAAAAAGGAGGTGAAGCGAATTACATATGAGAATCTACCATGACAAAGACTTCATGCAATCACACCACTTGTGGCACAAGCCATGCACCCACAAGGTTTATTGCATGAGTCCAAAGCTAACAAAACCCCCCATAAACTGAGTTGGGGAAAACTCTGAATCCAACTAATAAAAACAAAACTATCATGCTAGTATGGATGATAAAAACGGTCACCATCCAAGCCAAAATCCTCATGTGCCCAAAGGCATAATCTTCATCGGGGTAACAATCATCTTTTACATTGATCATAGGAACACCATCTTCACGTACCAATCCAGTTGCTTAGCTGCTTCAGTTGAGTGCTTCCCTGATAGCACCCAATAAGAGTATGTGTATATGTCATTTGATGACACTGGTGTGAGTGGAAAATTGATGTTTGTATCATATGGCATCACATCTACTTTTGTGGAGCAATCACTTGGATTCATATAGAAATCTTTTACCAAATTGCAAATATGTTGTTCCACAAGGGGCATGTATACGTAATAAATTGGTGCTTGTGTACAATTCAATACATTGATTGAGAACTCCTCTGACCCAAAAAGATAGTATTGTCAAAGATTCTCTCCCCCCTCTCCTTTCTCCTTCAAACCCAGAATGTTGCCATCTGATGGCACTATCCTCAATGGCTCTACTTCATCCCTAGTATCTCCTGGTGTTATAATGTGCTCACTTGATTTTTTTGGCATTCTAATGGTCTGAACAATTGTTTTGATTGCATCAACAATCATGTCAAGAAGCTCCTAGATTCGCCTTTGGGCAAATATTCACCCTTAAAATTTTACCTTGGAAAGTTAAGAAAAAAAGGGAATTAATGGAATGGAGGAGAGGGGAACAGAAGGAAGTACGGTCGCATTGGCAGGGAAAGTGAGGAGAGGGGAGGGAGGGAAGGGAAAGGGGGGAAGGAAAGTGGGGGGGGAAGGGGGGAGGGGGGAGGGGAGGGGTAAAGGGGGGGGTAAAAGGGGGGGGGAAGGGGAAGGGGGGGGGGAGGTAAAAAGCGGGGGAGGGGAAAGGGAAAGGGGGGGGGAGGGGGGGGAAGGAGAAAGGTGGGAGGGGAAGAGGGGGAGGGGAAAGGGGGAAGGGTGGAGGGGAATGGGGGGA
>NC_141625.1:41795322-41797822 GCF_047967505.1 Dipteris shenzhenensis
TTGCCGCGGTAACGTAGTAGCGACCCAAATTATGATTATTTTATTTTATTTTATTTGTGCTGCCATGACAACACAATCTCTTCCCCTCCTCCTCGTCACCCACCTCTCCCCTCTTATCTAATTAAATTTGTTTAAAGAAAAATATTTTTCCCCTCTCTCTCCCTCTCCCTTTCTCCCCTCCCTCTCCCTCTCCCATCCCCCTTCCTCCTTTTTTGTGTTAAAATTTTTGCTGCCGTGACAGCACAAGAGACCTCTCCTCCCTTCTCTCTTCCCCTTTCCTCTCCCATTTTCGCTTCCCTCTCCTATCTCCTCTCTCCTCTCTCTTCCCCTTCCCTCCCCCCCCCCTCTCTCTCTCTCTCTCTCTCTCTCTCTCTCTCTCCCCTTTCCCCCTCCATTCCATCTCTCTCCCCCTTCCTCTCCCTTTTACTTCTTTCCCTCTCTTTCCCCCCTCCATCAACATATGTCATTTGAAGGTGTGTGCTTAAAAAACCTTTGTAACTATTGCAAGGTGTTTATTGGCACCATTATAAAGTTCTTTGAGATTATACCATTTTTGTTTTTTGAAACTTTGAAAGGTGTTTATTGGCACCATTATTAACTCTTGGAGATTTTAGAGTTTTGAAACGCTGAAAGGTGTTTATTAACACCTTTATTAAGTCTTGGAGATTTTAGAGGACTCTCATGGTAAATTAATCTCATGCATGGACCTTAACTATGTGTGTATACACACACACACACACACACACACACACACACACACACACACACATGCACGCACGCACGCACGCACGCACGCGCACACACACACACACACACACACACACACACATAGTTTATCCATGGATTTAAATGATTTTTGTTTATTTAAGTTATTAATAAGTTAAGGAAAAGTTAAACTTTTAAGTGAGGATTCTTAAAAATAAAAATTTATACTAGGATTTTTGCAATATAGAGTAATGTAAGAATTATATTTCTTAGTTTTTGCATTATTAGTACAAAATGATAGTGTAAGTAAATAAACTCTTTATTTCAAAAGGGTAGTGTCATTTTTTGGTTTTGGAAGGATATTTTCATAAAGTAGATTTATTCAATAGAAATTTAAGTACAAAAATGAGTCGGGACCGTGCTCTGGTCTATGTAAGAAGTTACATTATTTTTCATAATTTTAGTTTTATTTGCTACTATTTCTTATCTTTCGGTGTAGCTTATTTGTGTTACGTTTTTATAATTTTGATTTTATTTCCTTCAAAACACTCTCAAAATTACTTGTTTTTATGTTTTTATCTGTGTTTTGACGAGTGAGTTTTTCATTAAAATTTATCCATAAACTAGTTCAAAAGTATATTTTGTACATTGACAAGTCCAAAATTAATGAAATAAGTGTTTCCAAGAAGTGATGCAAGATGCAATCTAGATTGGGCCAATGATTTTTTTGTTAATAAGCTAGAGGAGAATATTCAAGTACTCAAGAGCCCCTTTGGGAGTTGGGGTCACTCTAACATAGAGATCCAATTAGTTTAAGGATAAGGTTAGGTAGAAATTGAGGCAATGGTTTGGGGTTTCTATAGGATTGAATGCTAGAGTGTTTATTCTTAGACAGGTGTTGGCTTTAGCTACAATCTATCAGCATCAATTTAGTGATTCAAGAAGTCCCACTAACAAGAAGTGGAGAGGATGTTTCGGGCATTCTTATGGATGGAGGAAAGAGATAGAAGGCCGTGGCATTATGTTCCTTGGGAGGAAATGAAGGCTTCAAAATGTTGTGAGGGGTTAGGTCTTCCTTATGTAGATAGGAGGGATATTGTGGTGTTGTGTAAGTGGTTTTGCCAAGAATGTTGGAGTGCAATGCTCTGTGGGTAGCCTGTGTAGACTAGTTTGTTAAGGCAGGGATGTGGGATTATGGCAGAAAATGTCATGGTATGATTTGGTTTGCTCGTGGTTTCTCCTCAAAGTCTCCTGGTCTAATTTTATTGTAAGGTTTCCCCTTAAAGTCTTATGGTTTTTGCTTAAAGCCTCTAGGTCTACTTTGATTATAGGGTTCGTCAAGGCCTAGAAGGCATGTGGTAGGTTGATGCAATGGAACAATAGGATAGGGTTACAAGGTGATGCCAACTTGCACAAGAGATTATGGGTGGAGTTGGGCGGCTACTGCGAATGAGAAGCTACTGGCTATGATGGACCTCCTTGTACTAAGGATTTTGCATAAGAAGTGGTTGTCGTCTTCATTGCACATATGGGATGTGAGTTTGGAGATCAGTGTCATGGCTACATGATCATCATCTATTGAGTGATAGGAAGAGTCAATTAATTTTGAAGATGTTGGCCAATGTCCTTGATTAGTGGCCTTCAAATAGTTTCCCATCTATTGGGTGGAGGGTTGAACTAGTGGGACATCAAGAAGGTGGGGCTTTGGAAGATCATAGACAAAGTAGTGAACAGAGATCTAATGAAAACATATTTCATGTTTGGCTATTTAAATGATAATTATAGGATGTGTGGG